>NC_051131.1:7737868-7756137 GCF_014839805.1 Manduca sexta
TATTGCTTGCGTTTTCCTTAAAAAACGAGTTAAGAGTGAGATTAAGCAATGGTATAGGATGGAAACCTACGTGAAAATTAGTTACTCGACTGCTGTTTATAGAATGTTTCTATGATTAGGCCATCTAAAATATATTATTTGCGCGGTAAAATTATTTGGTCATGCGCGCCTGCGTTGCGCTTGACCTATATTTAACAAATAATTTGTTAGTCATCGCTTGCCTGAGTCATTTGATCCTTCGAGATCCTTTAATATATCGAATAACTCTATATCGATGACATTGAGGTGATTATATTAAGTAACAACCAATATCTTGTTTATAACTATAAAGTTTATTGACTTCCATGTTTGTACAGTGTGGTTACAACTTATAACAAACACACCGAATTCTTTTATTATTATCGTAGATATGTAGTGTACTTATTAGTATGATAACTGATCAATATACAATTCAAGGAAATGCGATGTGGGCGTTTAATTAAAATAAGATTTTGTGTTGATATCTTTGGGCGATAAAGTTACAAGTTTTATTTAAAATTTTATGAAAACTAAATAAATATTGATAACATTAATTTTAAAACTTTTATACTTACGCATTTTTAAAATTTTAAAATGTAGTTTTGTCAGGGTGGCTAAAGTAGGTCACTTCTCTAGTAATTTAAATTTTTAAATCTTTATGTTGCTAATGTTTTATGTATGAAAAGAAGACTAGATATGTGTGAACCAAGATAAACCAATAAGAGGACATTTCTGGTTTAATAAATATGCAATCCTTACGAATGTGCATCACAACATTTTCAATGAATACCGTCGTCCTATGATTCCTTTCCCTAAAATTATTTACGGGTTAGGGTAACTGTATAGTGCGTAATCTTAGATTTGGGGTTGGCGCAGACTGGCCAAGAAATTGTATTAAAACGTTGACAAAGCGACGCAACGCGAAAATATTTTGCATCGCTTTGTTGTCTATGCTTAGGAAGATAAGTGTTTATGCATTTATCTTTATAAATGTATTTTGTATAATCAACATTCTGTATTATAGGTTATATTGTTCTGTAGTGTTTTCCTTAAACATTTTTTCAAGATTTGGCTGGTATAAGCAAGTACTTAAAAAAAGAATTGTGTGCAAATGGCGCCTCCACAGTGGACTTATGTTATATAATTATGGCACCGCAGTACAGAACTCTAAGTAGTTACCTAATAAAATATTTGCACTTCTAATCGCCTCATCAATTAATTTCACGATGATATGTATCAAATTCATTATTTTTCCTTATCCATTACTGATGGCGATATTGATAGTTTTAATTATCTATACATAAAATAGAAATATATATATTTTTTATACTTATTTATTACTTATTGTATTATATGTGTAGGTACAGTATTCGCTGCAATTGAAAATTCTTAGGTATATAATGACATATCATATAAAAGTCTTTGCGTCTGTATAAGTATAGTAAACTTATAAAACTTAGATCTAGTTCGTAATAATCATGTGCACATCTATGCAGGGGACTATAAGTAATATTTTCGGCTTCCAAATCGTGCATATTTTCTCTGATATTTTCAATCATAAACCAACCAATATTAATGTGAAGAAAGTCAACTTAAAGTGATAGAAAAATTTAGCATCGTTTTACGACACTCACCTTGTGATTATTTGTTTGTCCGGTTTCGAGAAAATTAATTACTGTCTAAAGTACTTACTTACTTTATAGTCAAATAGTACCTACCATCTATAGGTAGTTTAAAGATATCCCATAGAATTTCCCAAAAGACAAATAGCAGATGTATCCATGACCTGTAATTAAATATTGGAATAGAAATCACAGGAATGGCATTGTCTTACAGCCTGCTTAGGAGGTCTTTCTTTTAATTATATAGCGATGTGAAATGATCATCGATAATAATAAATCTAAAATTCAAAAACGATCTAAGTAGTTTTTAGGAAAAGATAACACAAAATGTATTTTATATGATTCATAAATCTATAAAATGTGTCATTAAAATTATTAATAATACAAAAAATCGGAAGTATGACTCTTAACTAATCGTTATAATCATAAAATAGAAAATTCAATGACGCACGCAGCAGCTTATGGACGTGATGGCATGCACTCGTATGAAGTTTGTTGAAGAGATAATATCAGCTATTGATACCGATTTGTAATGTGGTATACATAGTACCTGAGTTGGAATGTGGAGATACATAATCTAAATGACTATGAATTTAATAATTCCAGAATACCTTCATAATAAAATTATAAAATTATACACGTGTAATGTGTTCTGCGTGCATTGTAGGTACAATAAAAAATTAGTATCGTTCTATCTTAGAGTTGTTTGTTTAACGTACCTTGTTCGTAATCTTTTTATGTTTAGCATTAACATTGCTGTTAATCCTTATAGTATTGTTGTTTATTTAAATCAATATATTTCGACCTTCACGTTTATTATCCATCTATGATAATGTTGATGACTTTGATGACTCAAATTATTTTTTCCATTGAATTAAATTCAATACTTAAATAATCAAAGTTCATATTTTTATTTCAAAGAACTGTTACAATGATTTAAATAACTATAGATCCAAATTACTCATGGATTATACTGTTATGTTAATCTTTTACAGGGACAGAGGAGTCTTTCTCGATAACAAATGTTATAAAGTTATGCTTTAAGATAATATTAAAACAATTGTTGGTTATATATGTATGTTTACAAATCTTAATCACTGCAATTTTATTTTATGATGTTGCATCTTGCTTCCAATTGCACCATAGTACAAGATAAGGCGTACCCATCACGGTTGTTCAAGATGATTTCTTAAACAACATAAAAAAATTATCTACGATAAATATAGATTATATTAGAAAAATGACGATTTAGAGTCTTTTATTATAGTATCGATATTATAGAGTCCTCATTTTCCTACTCTTGGCAAGGGCAACATAAAGTATTAAATGTGATTCATGAGTCAATGAGCCTACAGCGAGGCGGGAGCAGGAGTATTTCGAACACAAACATGAGTTTCTTGGGAAACTAATGATTATATTCAATTACGTGTCATGAAGTTTATGACCCGAATTGAAGTTATGCATAAGCAATTAACATTAAGTAAGAACAACAATAGTCTAAATTGCTATACAGTGCCTATAAAATCATAAAAATATTACAAGAACATACTGACAAAAGAAAACAAATATGTCATTTAACTGCAGTTTATCACAGTACTTAAATTTTGGTTACAGTGTTTTTGTTTAGAAAATGAATTATTTATTTTATGTTTTTTTTTGAAACATTTTGCATAAATGCGATTTCTACTCTTACGATTTACTTTTGACTAGGTTTACAGTTTTACAATTGGTAATTCTAGGTTTATTGGACACCTTATATAAATATTCTATCCATATCTAATATGAAAATATTTACAAATTCGTATATTATGTAAGCGAATTGTGAAATGATAGTTACGTAATGCTGATTGAAATATAATCGGAATCTGTCTAAATTAATAAAATAGTTAAAATACAACGAGTAGCCTTTTATCAACGAGTATCTAAGTATATTTGCTTATAATTTAAGATATGAATAGGCGATATCTGAATGCCATTTCCGCTTTAATTGATTAATACAAATCTGCAAATACTGAAATCACGTTTTTATGTATTACTAAGTAAATATTAAAATTGATTTTATAGGCATTAGTATAAGCCGAGTGATTATGAAATCTATGAATTGAATTGAATGTGTACAGCCAGCCACAAAAGAACCTGAGCAAATTCAAAATTTTGTAGCCAGTGTAACTACTGGACATACTAAGACTTACATTTTATGTCTTAGGATGGTGAGCGCAGTTGAATATCAAACAATACTTTGTACTATAATGTGTTGGATGATGTTTCTACAGTTTATGAGCAGTCGTATCTCTTACCATCAGGCGAATGGCAAACTCTTCTCGTCATTAACAGCAATAAAAAAAAAAAATTAAGGCGTCTTTTCACGTTTAGTGTAACTGATACATAATTATTTTTTTGTGAAGTTTATCTTCTCGTAAGTGTTATGCAATATTTTAAATGACGAAGTATATTAGCTGTACAACTAGAATCAATTTCATATTTTGGCGACCCGTGGAGGCTGTCGATTTATTTGAAATGAAATGAAATGAAATATTGCATGTAAACATCAGACTACACTTTAACATAAACATCGTTTTTTTTCGGAAATACACATATAGCGCTACTACTGGTATACAATTTTTCGTATATCAAACTTGAATCGTAGTAGCCTAAAATAAATTCTGGTCAAAAATATACTACAAAGCGAATTTTTGAGAGCTAAAAATTTGTTTTTATCATTAAAAATCATATATTCATTTTGTTTAATCGCAAGCAAAGCATACAAGTGAGATCACTGTTGATGTAAGCACCGATATCCTGGTTATCTGATTTTGATTGTATGATAATTGCGAAACAAACGTTTAAAAAGATAACGAGTATTGATACTTTTGTGTAAATTATACTAATATTGAAGTGTTATTGACTTCGTCAATAAAGGATTACTAATGAAATTAGTTCATCTACAATCCGTTTATACAAAAAATATCGAATATTAGTCTGAAATTGATACTGTAATAAATACGCTACGATATGGCATAACTAATGCCTAGACATAAAGAAGTATAATTTTTTATAAGTAGTACAAAAATAAAAACAATACCCAAAGTATGAAATACGACAATTATTCTATAATATGAGTTCATAACTTAAATACGTACAACTAACCATATTCGCATACTGTTAAAGAATACCTCAAGCATTAATTTCCTCTGTTAAAATATTGTATAATATTATAGTCATAAGGTAAATTTATATACTGTACATACATATACATTGAGCTACAAAAGTAGAAGTAAACCTCAATCCGCCCATAGGTAAATTTTAAGCTTTATTCAGTAATATTCTTAGTGTAAGTTTTAAAATTTTATTTTTTGTGTAGATTTTTTTTTGGTAGAACTCAAAAGTCTATGGGCTATATGCACGATAGTAGCACCACCTAACATTCGCAACTATTTGGTTTATTATGTCAAGTAATGTCATGCAAATGTTTTATTTAAAAAGGTGATAAACAATATTTTAAGAGGAACTTGCTGTTCGTATAGGAAAATGTATGTTTATTATTAAAAATAAAATTAAGTAATAATCGTTTACAATTGGGGCAAAAGCAATTAATTAATGCAAACATGTAAGAAATGTTGAAGAAATTTTGATATAATGACAAAGCCTTTAATACAAGTCTACTCTAATTCGTAAAATATCGACGATATTAAGTAACTCTTTTAAAAAATATGTTTAACGTGATCACTCTCATAATTTTATATGTCATGATGCACGCTTAGTAATGTGACTAGATTTCTAATAAATAAATTATAATTAACATTATAATTTATTTATTAGAAATCTATGACTCTCGTTTTATCACTGCGGTAAAATGTGACTGTGTTTTTAACTAAAATACCCTAAGAAAATTGCTCATGCGTTTGATTATTTGCTCCAATAAACTGTTCACTACAAATTGTGTCGTGAGGTTTTGGAGATCAAAGCGACCCATCAATAATGAAATAATAAATAAAATAAAAAATAATATAAAGTATTGCAAGATTTAAAAAACAATTTAACACACCCGGTTCAACGAACTTATTTTAGATCATTTAATAAAGAACAGGTATTTATATAACTTGATCGTTCTGGTTATAAGAGTATATTGTTCTATGTGGAAATATTTATCGTCAAACCGGCTTTGTTGTTATAGCATAATAATTAAACACCAGAATAGCTACTATTTACACATCAACTGCTAAAATGTAGTACAATATTGGTATAGGTATTGTCCACAGTAAGTGAAACGACTAGGTACAAAAAGAAAATATAGTTATATATGGCTTAATAACAAACTATTAAAACAAAAACAACGTATTCTTCTTTATGATTCGTGTTTTTATGTTTATATGAACATAAGTATTTTTTGGTGTCAGTGCTTAATTTAAATTGAGCATGGTTTTTGTATATTTGTTGTTTTTTACTTAACTGGCAATTAACATACACCCTACGCGTAGAACTATTAAATAAAATTATGACAGCTCGGTGCTTTGATTTTGTAATGGATCTGATTTAGTGCAATAGTTGACAATGTCAACTTGACAGCGTTTGCACTGCCTTTAAACTTAACTTCTGCAAGTAATTATTTGAAGTTCACACAGAACATAGCGACAAGTGTGTTCTGTGGAAGTTTAAGTCTTTATCTAATTGCGATGAATTTTATTTGAATAAAAAACGCGATACATATTATGCTACCGTATTAAGTTTGTATTCGTATTAAGTTTTGTATATGACAGTACTTAGTATCAATTTACTTATAAAATTGAATATAAAAAAGCTAAAAACCGCTGAATAATTCGTAACTAGCGTTTCAGAATTTAATTTATAGTACAATTCATAAATAAATGACCTTCTGAATATTCACCGACCCTCTACGTGGCCTATCACTCTTCAATCTCTAGCAACAAAAGCTATGGCGTCGCTCATGACTCACTGGTAAAATTATTATTATGAGAACTATTGCATGGAAAGTCTACGTGGATAAGGTTTTGGGAGAGCCATGTGTAAAGGAAGGATACTCTGATAATGATATCTTTTAGAAACATGTCATACATGCCTTCTAATGGGAGCAAAATATCTAACTATACATACTGTTACTGAGTATTATGGTTTTATTTGAAGCGTAGCAAAATTAAAATATATAAGGCGTGCTTCATTTTGTCTTAACAAGATGTCTTTCAGTCGATCATTCTACGGTGGTTATTTTTACAGTGATTATTGTAGCCCTGAGATGACAGAATTTCTATTTTACCTTATAATAGGTGTAATGAGCCCGTATTCTGCCTTTCCAAAAATACTTCTGAAGGTTAACGCATCAAAACAAGCAGCGTTGGGATTCAAAAATTAAAACAAAAATGTGAAAAATAACTGAATTTTTATATAATTTCAACAAGTATGCCGACGTCACACGGTTTCGACGTTTTTTGGGCATTATGTGTCTTGCTTTAGAGGACAATAATAATTTATAAATTCGAGTTGCTACCTTACCAAATCGCACCATATAGTAGATCCAGGCTCTTTTGCGGTAGATATACTTGACTTAATCAGTGAGCAATCGCAATCAGATATGCTACAGATTAGTAATCACAGCTACCTACTAACAAATACGTCTGAGGTCTTATATCGCCGATCATAATTAGTTTACGTCAGAGCAATGACTGAATTTCCCGGAATTGTTTTCTTTACACAAAAATTTGATGTATAACATAATATTATGTATATAGTTGCATTTAAACGTGATATTTACGCCAGTAATAGCACCATGGGTACATAGAAATACCCACTGTATGTTGAATTTACGTACCTTCAGCCTAATCTTATTAACGTCATTTAGCGCTAAATTTGTTATCAGATTTTAGAATATTATATCATAGACAATTAATTTTAAAACTATGAAATTCATTTTATGAAAATAAGTAAACATACTTTAAATTATGTTTCGTTTACTGCTTTGTCCGCGTAAAATCCTTTTCGTCTGTTCACCCACTTGGGCTAATATGCCTACTTTTAATGAAAAAATATAGAAACGCAAATTGTGTTCTGGATATTGCTTATAACATAAAATTCGTAAAGTGTTCTTACTATTAGTACTTACATACAATACCTAATGTATTTAAACATTTCACATTCAAAGGAATTTTATAATAGATAAAATTTATTAACTTCTCACATCCGACACAGGTCATATTTTATAAACGGCGTTTGTTTTGTCTTAAATAAAAGACGATTTATTTTTAAAGTAAACTTATATACTGATTCTTCAGTAGCGTTAGAATCATTTTTAAGTTTTTTTATTTGTTTTTCGGGTACCGATCAAATCTACCTCGATAAAAATGTGAGGATTATAAGTAGGGTTGTCATCTTATTTCGGGTAAATAAAGTGCATTAGAAAATTAAAGGTACATGGTATCAAGATAAAGTTCAAATTAATTCTAATTTATTATTTGACAAATAAAAATTGTCAGATTGAAAGATATTTTTTTTCGTCTCGTCATTTGGTATTCCGTAATATTATGTAAATTATTACGTAAACTCTCTCCTTGGATGATGCCGTGAATTGAATCTTTAATAAAAATTAAATTAATGCATATAATATAAAAAATAGAATCAGGTTTGTTTAATAGGTACTTGCTGCCACTACTTACTGCTGTTTTACGCAAAAATTCTTAGTAACCATCCCAGAGAAATCAAATCATGCTAAGTAAACCATTTTTGCATACTTTTTTGTTCTCATAAAGTATGGAGTATAATTACCCGAAATAACATACAATACTTTATTATAAAGTACGGGTGGCAACCCTAACAATAAGGCAGGTCCAAAGGGCAATTTACTTATCTTCTGTGCATGATTTTTTTTGAAACGATCATGTGGGCATGTGCTATGCGAGCACATCTGATGAGTGCAAAATTTATTACCAACCTATATCTCAACTTCTCGTAAATATTTTGCAGCATTTTCGAGGTTTTGGTTATTATCTAAATAAATCGAATCAAGTTAAAGCATTTGGGTGAAGCTTAAATCTGCTATGAATTCTAAGCCGACATTAAACTTGGCATGTTTGTTAAGATATGTCTTTTTTGACATTTAAATGAAACAATACAATACTTGTACTGACAGTATGTGTAGTTTAGTTTAAATGTTATATAGGCCGACTAAAGACGGTATAATAATACTATTTATTATTTAGAAATTTCAAGTTTTAACGTTTTGCTAAAATCTGTAAGTACTTACATAATTTAAGCCGTTAGTTTACCCAATTCGTAGAGTAGACTTAAGTAACTACTCTCTTCTTATGTTAGACAACGTTTATTTAAAGTTAGATTAAACGATTTGTTGGTCTATGACTTCAAATCCTCTTTAGGCAGCTATTAATTTAGGTATAATACATATTAGGCACGTACTTAGTAGCTTCTAATATGTGTCTTTTTTACAGATACAAAGTGGGCATCGGATACCATATTTGCACGTAGATAAATACAACTATAAAAATGGAAAAAAGAGTGTTAACTTTTTTGGCGAAGGTATTTAATAACAAATATAAAATAAAATTAATTTAACAGTAATCAAACCTGACTTAGAGGAAAAAGAAACCTCAATCTTTGATATTCGTTGCGTTTTTAAGCAACTGTGGTTAACATATGATAAGAAAGAAGTAAATTGTATATGCACATGTAATTACTTATTTTTATTATTTGCAGAGTTATGGACTCCACGGCGGTTCCTAATTTATCAGTATCGATAATAGAAGACGAAGTACCAACACTAACAGTGGCGACGATCGTAGGGTTGACGTTGTTCATACTAGTCGCTATCATCGTCGTGTTCCTTTTGGGAGTGCTGATTGACTGCAGACAACAGTAATCATTTTTATATTTGTCAATTTTTACATCATGTAAACGATGTTAAACATTTAAATAAATGAAGTATATAAAAAAGTCTAGATGAGCTCGTCTGATGGTCTAGCTCTTCGTCTATCCACATATATTTTAGCAACGCAACGAAGGACTTTTTAGTATAGGAATCAGTTGATTTAGCGATGAACTATAATTAACTGAACAATAACATAATAATTTGTTGGAACAGGGCACTGCGGCACCAGCAATAAAACTCGGTTTTCTATAATTAAAGTTGTTATTTATTTTTCATTGCTGAATTGCCGTAGACACGTTTTTGTCTCGTATTGCAGGAAATGTATCTTGAAAAAAACTAAATGAACGTTTGCATTACTCAGATGACAAAAACGTTCTGGGCGTCAATACCGGTAGCTTTGACGAAACCATTTGTTATCGTTCTGTTATATTGATTGTCAATTCGAATTACTTCAACTAAGAATGCAGTTTTTACAGTAATATAGAGCAATCGGAATTAAAAGTGTTCACCATGATCGGTTTTGGATATGAAATACTTAATATAAATAATTTATCGATGGTTTGTTGCGACCCAAATGCGGGCGGCAATTAACAAAGTTAGTTTTAATATCATCAGCTTATTGCAGTTTTAATGCCGACATGACGTACACAAACATACTTATCTTGGATAATGTAACACTCCGGAATTCGTATTCATAGATATTTATCACACCTGCATTTAAAAATATTGTATGACTCAAATCGTATAAATATTTTTATAATCATTAAAGTATTTTTTTTCTTTTTTAAAGGGTCTAAACATTACCGATTCTTTTAACCTAACGAATCACCTTAATTGTTAATACAGGGTAGCAACGAATTGACAACATTTTGTTTCAAAACTATGAGATTGTTGGTGGTATAAATTACCACGGCGAACATATCAAATAATTTTAAGAACTAAATATCGGCCGTCGCTGTCTGCAGACTAGTCTATTGTAATTCCTAGTAAACTTTATAGATACAGATATTTAGCTATCAGTATGTACATTTTGATTATTCTAGTCTTTACATATAATAAATAGTAATAGGCTGGATATCTACATACTATAGGATATTGGAAGAAAAACTAATAGGGAGGTCTTTATAAGGGTAATAGAAGCTAAAGCAACAGTTTTTGTTTTTAGAATGTTGTTTATTTGTTTATACAGGAAAAAACTCCTGCGTGAAATTGTATTAAGTTTTAACGGATCTATAGCTAGAGATCTAACATAAATATAAGTTATATTTTATTTCGGGAAATATAAAGCGAGAGTTTTACCTCGGAGTAATTTTTTTACGCGGGCAGACCTGTGAGCAATGACTAGTACTCTAAAATTATTGACAATACGTGTGTTCACAAGTTTGAAATAGATAATACGTGTGTTTTATTTTAGAAATAAAATTGATATTTGCACGACATGCCGTCTAGTTGTGTTGATTAAGATATGAATAGACTATTACGAATTATGTGCATACCTTGGAATTCCCAATGCTTATGAGCATAACTAGTAGACGTATATACGAGCTATAGATTCTGTTTATTTTTTCTATAATCAGGCCGATATCATTTGTACCTAAACATGACAAACTTTTTATCTAATCAATAAATAATGATCCGTGAAAGAGTCATTTTTCCGATATTCAGTGGTCCAATAACCGATTCACCCCTATTTAGAAAAAGCTGCAATCGACCATGTGTTTCCAAAAAAATGCTGGACCAATCGTCAAACGCCAAAATGTTTTAGATTCAATTGCCAATCAGCACTGAGATCAAACTAAAAGCTGTTATGTCTTTGCAAGGTCTACAGGCTGTGACATCCACTTGAGGATATTCTGCCACGAATTAAACATATGTGCATTTAATTTTTTATGTCAAACTTGAGAGTATCCTTCATTCAGCATGTTTGTGTCTGTTTAAAGTTCTTTATTATGGTACAACTTAAAGTCCATAATTTAAGACTAAGGTCCAAGAAGGTCGTTTGAAGACAATAATTGGTATATTAAGTATAAATTAACTCTGTAAAATTTAATTAATGGATAGCCCATAGTGGCATTAAGGATTAAGCACGCTTAATATTTCCCGAATGGCGATCATTAACGCAAAGTGTAGTGACAATGTGACGTAGCGAACACACGAGGTAATTCTAAGAACAACGGTACCTATCGAATTCTTTTTGTGATAAGTAGGTAATGAGTTTTTCGGAATCCTGTCATACATCAGGTATTAAACGATAATTATTCACCGTCTTATTTCCTTTATTAAGGTTGTTTACAAGAATCTGTTTTTCCATGTAACATTTATTTATTCCAAGAGATAAAGGCGAAAATATTGGCTCGGGTATTACGCAGTGTTTATATTGCATACGTTACTCTGAAATGATAAGTGATACAGAAACATAATGTTATTACAAAAACTATTCGGATTATGATACTGTGATAAAAGAGCGATTTGGCAAGCCTTAATATAAATAATTATCTCGAAAGGAATGTATTAATTATGTTTATTGCGCCAATATATCTACATTTAGGTTTTGATTTTTTTTTAAAACGGTTAAAATCGTACTAAGTACTTATATACTTATCTTAACACGACATACGGTACTTTAACAAGGCCATAACTACAATTTCAAACACATCGAAACACAGTTATGTGAAAAACAATTTAGTTGGGTAGGTTAGCGACGGTAGTGCTAAGTGTAAATCTACACTTTTGGAAGAATTCGAAATTCCCGTTCTACTGTTAGGTGAAAATTGTACTTTTATATTTAACTTAACTACTTCATAATGATTTCTTATGTTTACGCGAATGTTAGACATTGAAATTAAACTAATTTTCGGATTCTATCGCGGTGTTAGTATTTTATTTTCTCCCCTTTCTGTCCCCCCCGTGACCATGAAGGCTGCAAAGTCTTCGAAACGTCGGGAGAAAATAAAATACTAACACCGCGATAGATTCCGAAAATTAGTTTAATTTCAATTAACTACTTCATACAAAACTATTAAAAAATAAGATTTTCTTTTATAGAAAAAGTAGACAAAATAATAATTTATAAAATATGTTATACTTACTATTTTGGTGTTTCAGGGTTTAATTATTTCGTGATACGCCCGTATGTATTCATTAATGTCGTTTATTACAGACGATTGATTGAGAAGAAAATGGGGGAAGTAAAGCGCGTCAAGTCCCAAAGGAGAGTTAACATGCACCCTGCTGATGACAAGGCGAGTATCGCAAACAATATGGAGGAGCCCGGGACTACCGTACCACCAGCTGAAATCTTAAGGCATATACCATAGCTAGTTATTGATGTTACGTTGATAGTACCAAAGTTTAGTAAAATACAGACGAAAGAATACGATTATGATTTAATCACTGTTATGGTGCTTGTAAACTTGAAAATTATATTCGTAATATTAACTTTGTTATTGTGTTCTATCGTAAATTATTTGCAAGCATCTTGATGTCTATGAATAGTGACGATCTATAACGACTTTATTGTGTTTAAAATTTGTAAGTGCGAATATGGTTTATATTTATGTTTACTTTGCAATAGAAAATCATTCCATTAATTTAGTTTTCTAGGATTTCAATCTTAATATACTACTAGGATTTAATATATATTTTATACTTATGATTAATTTGTAAATATTGTACATTAAATTCTATACGTCGTATGTATGTACTATTATAAGTAATGTGATTAAATATTAGTAAAAATATTTCATATCTAATATATTTTAATAGAACTTGCGTATAATGTAAAGAAAAGTATTATGTGAGATTTACAAAAAAAAGAATTTAAATACCAGCATTATGTGGATTACAGCTGTTGTAATCCATATTATGCTTTCAAATATTACTTTTGAAATATTATTGTGTATGAAGTGCGTTTAGGATTTTACAAATTCTTTTGAAATTAAATATTTTAAACTTTATATTTTATTTGTCGAATTTAAATGATTTGGCTATCCACCATGACTCATTGAATCGATTTATTTATTTTAAGATGAACTAGTATTTATGTAAATTATGAAACAATTATAAGGTATTGAACTGATTAAGTTCACTGCAATAAAAGTATATTATAATAATATGTTGTATTTCATCAAATATGCAAATTGTATGTAAATATTGATATTATGTTATTAATTTTTGATCGTGCAAAGTTGTCTCAAATTTTTCCAAATAAACTACTATAATATGTGTAACTATTGGTTTTCTCTTGATTTGTAAGAATCCTGCACAACGCTGCAAGTAAAATGTGATGCTTCACATTATTAAGTATGTATATTCGTCTAGTTGCGCGTTACTTGCTGTTATTATTAGTTTACGTAATGGATACGTGCCACGAAGTAAAGTTACAACATAGTACAAGTACTTGTACTTATAAAACAAGAACATATCCATTGAATAATGGGAGTAATAATTGCAACAGTTAGTGGTCGCTAGTTTTTCAGTTTGACTGAATTGGAACATTCAGTAGTTGCGAGGCAGCCGGTTCAAGGGAGAACTCGCTACAGCTTAACGTTGCTCATTTACAAGTAACTTACAAGTAAGCAATGTTCTTTATAACAACTTTGTTCTGAACAGTAAGACTGCATTTCTTATCAATTTATATGTTTGATAACTATAGGCTATTAATTATCGGCTTGTGATAAAGATTTTTCGATGTGTGACTTGGAATAACAAATATTTTGTCAGTGTCATACGGAATGCTTGCATAAACAGCCGCGAACGTGGGACCTAATCGCAGTTAAACAACAACTATACAAAGTGTTTTAACTTTCATTGTTACCATATTTGGGAATTAAGATGTGTTTTAAAACAGTTTAAATTTTGTTTGGCCGGCTGTTAGAATATATCGGATTATTTTGTGATTTTGCAATAGTGTTTTTCTGAAATGGGCAATTCCAAATCTAAAAAAGCTCAAAAGGAACCTGATAGATTTTTTGATCGAGAAAAGTGGAGGGAACAAAAAAGAGAGGAAAAAAGGAAGAAACTTGTAAACCCGGCAACAGGAGGGTTGGCGCAAAGGAACCAGCGCTGCCACTCGTAGCACCTGGTCCGGCCGCCACTCCGGCTCCGGGGACCTTCGGCGCCGCCGCCCGCGCACGTCCGCTCCTACGATGATGAGGCCATAGACCGCATGCGATATCAGCTGCAAAATGACTCTGAGGCCTTCTTATTAAACAATATTTTGCTGTCAATTCAATTCTTTGAAAATTATGAAAGGTAAGTTTTAAATTAGTTGCCCACTTATCACAATATTTAAGTATACTGAAAAAAAATTAAATATTTGAGAAGGCTGCGTCGGTGACAGTGTACAATTATAACGTTAGTTACGCATATTTTTAATATTCATTACACAAAGAATGGCACATAACATGATACTCACGTCTCAAATATTCGTAAAACTACGTTATAAAAATGATATGACATATCGAAAGAACAATTTACTTATGTGCATAAACTGATAAACACCATCCTTGACTAAGTAATATTCCGGTAGAGATTTATTAGGTGTATAATTGTTTTAGGTTAATATGCCCTTCGTGATATATCTTGATACTTATTTAATATCGCTAAGCCGAATTCATTGTCAAATTGAAGTCGCGATCATTTTATCAATATTAAAATTGTTGTATACGTTCATTGAACATGGAATTATCAGGGAAGTCCCTTGACCATACTAAAGGTAGTACCTAATAAAAATAATATACCTATAAATCCGATTATGTAGTACTTAAAATAATTATTATTGGCTTGTCAACATATTTATCTCATTTCTAAAGAATTCGAGAAGGCCATTAGTTTTGAATATTCCTGATATACATTCACGTTCAAAATGTTTTTTAATAACGAAAATAGTAGGGTAAATCTTTTCTGCAGCAAAAACATATTAAAACATATTCCACTGTGAAAATAAAAATACGAACTCTTTGCTATTTTATTAGGTTGCAGCTACTGTGGACTTGCCTTGCATGCAGAGTTCCTTTTAATTCCATCTATCGTGTGGATCAAGTGGGTGATCGATGTAATAAACAGTAATATTGACCGGGTATACGCGGTTCAAATACGCCATATCGCGTAAAACATAAAGCAGCCCGACCGGATTTACATTCTGGGCGTTGTTGCGTATATAAACTAGTATTTTTACGCCTTTTACCACCATGTTATAGCGACATCGGGTTCTAGAACGAGCGTCCACCCGTCGCGCGTCGGGCGCATGCAAACGCAAAAGGCAACAAAGAATTGTATACATTTATGTGAATATTCGTTAAATTGCACAACATAGATATTTAATTTCTTTTTTATTTCTCAAATAATCAGTAGCTCAATGCAACAACAAATAAAAGTTTAATGCTACTACGACTAAGTCAATGTATTTCAAAATGGATATCTTTAAAAGAATTAATGCAAATATAAGAGGCATGATTTTCATAGAAAAATTAAAAACTGGTAAATTCAAAATTCGAATGCTTCAGTATGCTTATGGTTACACGAGATTAGGTATATAATTTATTAATACGGATTAAATTGTAGTTACAAAGATTTTGGTAAGAGTAAGCAAAAGGTTTTTAAATTTTATGTCTAAATGCATATGCCGTAGTAATACTGACCACGGTATGATATTATTTATCGTTTAGATACTTATCTATTTTCATTACGTAGGTCACGGAAAAGGTATCTATTTCCATTGTTATCGTAAGTTTAAAAGATATTAAGAAAATAATTTTCTATAAACAAGTGTGTACGGCCAATGACTTGTCATAAAGTCAATAGTTACGGCTTGACCTTTTATCTTGTAGTTTTTATCTCTTTGAAATTATAATTACTTATTAATTGCGGCTTTGACAGTAAAATCTCACTCGTATTTAAAATATCTATCTGTTACTACTTATTTCTATTTTTAATACCAGACTGTCGTATATTTGCGATTCTCCCAACTTCTGATATGAAAATTAATTTCTTGTGAAATGAATTCACATTTTTTTATGATTGTGACCTTCATTTTAAATGCGTAGATCATTCTATATATGCAGATATGTGGTATTGCGTGTTTCGTTTGTTTTAAAAATCATACATATGTTGCATTAATTTGCAGTATATTTTTCGTGGAAGATATATTACTAACGTCTTGGTCTTATTTCATTATGTTACATACAATAGTTCTTGTATTGCATGCGCGGTACGACTACCCTGCCTAAGTACAACATAGATATGGATAGGTTTAGCTCTCGGATCCAGTAATGCTATCGAATTATTATAATCTGTACTCTTAGAACGAATAATAAAACGCCAAGTATTTTTATTGAGTAAGTTAACGTCTAAGCGAGGAGTCCTCTACAGTCGCTAGATTGTACTGCACACAAAAAAAGAATGTTGCTGCCGATTCCCATGCATTTTGAGTCTGGTACTTTTACGGCTACCCACATGATTTAATTAATACGCTCATGGAACGCTGTTCTAATAAGCATACACAATTTACCTAAACGAAATCATAACGTATCGCTGCTATATAAACATTTATGCTAGGGATACAGTTGCAGAATGGTAAGATACGCAATGTTGTGAAACAATAAGATCAAGAAACTCGAAAGCGCAAATGGCAGTTTTAATACCTACTGGACAGGAAATTATATAAAAGTGCAAACGACAACATGCTAATGTGTCTATTTTCGATGACCATTCACCACCAAGAGTTAAACAACTATGTTACTCTTCAGTCATTCACTATTTTGAAAGTTGGCGGAATGTGCAGCACCAGTCAGGATGAGGAAATGAGAAAGCACAATGACGATTTTAGCCGTCAAAGTCTAGTTGTCCACGATCGCTTCGTCTGGACACAGTTGTTAGTGTAATAGTAATTGTGTCGCATAAAGTATACCGCCGAAAGATTTTTATAGCACTTCTTCGAAGATTATTTCCCGTTTAAAACACTTTGTAGATTTGTTTTATTTGTTTATTGCTATAATCATAGGAAGGCTTATGGAATATAGTTTCTTTAGTTGGAAGTAGAATTAACTTTAGCCAATGAACATATATAATAAATATGAGTGGACCCTTATCGTGTTTATCAACATGCAATCACATTTTCTCTATAATCCCTTTCTTATAACAATGCACGGTACATTCCCTATATTTATTCAAATAGAATTCAGAAGATTGTAAAAAAAGATATGATAAGAAATTATAAAGCGGTGTTAAATGATAATACTTCGAGAATCTAATTATTATTATATTATCAAACCTGTGCTGTTAGCGGTGATTTTTATTTGATTTATTAATCTTCTGATATCAGCTTATATGGCTGTGACGTTAAAACATTACCTATAAGTAAGTGGTGACACGCATTCTACATGTTCCTCGTACACGCCTACTAATATATACATATTATATCTTTCAATATTATACTTTAACAGAAGTTTCGAATGACCTCAGGAATTATTTAATGCATTCGATATAGGTTTGTTCAAAAAATGTTATTGAAATATTTATAATATTGTTTCAGGGAAGTACACAACATAAAAAACAACCCAATGAGTGATCGTGAGCATCGTATCAATGAAGCTATGGTGCGGCGCAATAAGCATGTGTTTTTTGCGGACCGACTGCAGGAATGCGTCAACGATCACATTTGTTACCAGAGGCAGAAAGGGCATTTAGAACCGCTGGCAGCTTCTCGCGGCCTTTGTGATCTATGATAACGTAGAAGC
>NC_051131.1:7756637-7803159 GCF_014839805.1 Manduca sexta
CAATACCGGTAGCTTTGACGAAACCATTTGTTATCGTTCTGTTATATTGATTGTCAATTCGAATTACTTCAACTAAGAATGCAGTTTTTACAGTAATATAGAGCAATCGGAATTAAAAGTGTTCACCATGATCGGTTTTGGATATGAAATACTTAATATAAATAATTTATCGATGGTTTGTTGCGACAAAATGCGGGCGGCAATTAACAAAGTTAGTTTTAATATCATCAGCTTATTGCAGTTTTAATGCCGACATGACGTACACAAACATACTTATCTTGGATAATGTAACACTCCGGAATTCGTATTCATAGATATTTATCACACCTGCATTTAAAAATATTGTATGACTCAAATCGTATAAATATTTTTATAATCATTAAAGTATTTTTTTTCTTTTTTAAAGGGTCTAAACATTACCGATTCTTTTAACCTAACGATTCACCTTAATTCTTAATACAGGGTAGCAACGAATTGACAACATTTTGTTTCAAAACTATGAGATTGTTGGTGGTATAAATTACCACGGCGAACATATCAAATAATTTTAAGAACTAAATATCGGCCGTCGCTGTCTGCAGACTAGTCTATTGTAATTCCTAGTAAACTTTATAGATACAGATATTTAGTTATCAGTATGACATTTTGATTATTCTAGTCTTTACATATAATAAATAGTAATAGGCTGATATCTATATACTATAGATATTGAAGAAAAACTAATAGGGAGGTCTTTATAAGGGTAATAGAAGCTAAAGCAACAGTTTTTGTTTTTAGAATGTTGTTTATTTGTTTATACAGGAAAAAACTCCTGCGTGAAATTGTATTAAGTTTTAACGGATCTATAGCTAGAGATCTAACATAAATATAAGTTATATTTTATTTCGGGAAATATAAAGCGAGAGTTTTACCTTGGAGTAATTTTTTTACGCGGGCAGACCTGTGAGCAATGACTAGTACTCTAAAATTATTGACAATACGTGTGTTCACAAGTTTGAAATAGATAATACGTGTGTTTTATTTTAGAAATAAAATTGATATTTGCACGACATGCCGTCTAGTTGTGTTGATTAAGATTTGAATAGACTATTACGAATTATGTGCATACCTTGGAATTCCCAATGCTTATGAGCATAACTAGTAGACGTATATACGAGCTATAGATTCTGTTTATTTTTTCTATAATCAGGCCGATATCATTTGTACCTAAACATGACAAACTTTTTATCTAATCAATAAATAATGATCCGTGAAAGAGTCATTTTTCCGATATTCGGTGGTCCAATAACCGATTCACCCCTATTTAGAAAAAGCTGCAATCGACCAGGTGTTTCCAAAAATGCTGGACCAATCGTCAAACGCCAAAATGTTTTAGATTCAATTGCCAATCAGCACTGAGATCAAACTAAAAGCTGTTATGTCTTTGCAAGGTCTACAGGCTGTGACATCCACTTGAGGATATTCTGCCACGAATTAAACATACGTGCATTTATTTTTTTATGTCAAACTTGAGAGTATCCTTCATTCAGCATGTTTGTGTCTGTTTAAAGTTCTTTATTATGGTACAACTTAAAGTCCATAATTTAAGACTAAGGTCCAAGAAGGTCGTTTGAAGACAATAATTGGTATATTAAGTATAAATTAACTCTGTAAAATTTAATTAATGGATAGCCCATAGTGGCATTAAGGATTAAGCACGCTTAATATTTCCCGAATGGCGATCATTAACGCAAAGTGTAGTGACAATGTGACGTAGCGAACACACGAGGTAATTCTAAGAACAACGGTACCTATCGCATTCTTTTTGTGATAAGTAGGTAATGAGTTTTTCGGAATCCTGTCATACATCAGGTATTAAACGATAATTATTCACCGTCTTATTTCCTTTATTAAGGTTGTTTACAAGAATCTGTTTTTCCATGTAACATTTATTTATTCCAAGAGATAAAGGCGGAAATATTGGCTCGGGTATTACGCAGTGTTTATATTGCATACGTTACTCTGAAATGATAAGTGATACAGAAACATAATGTTATTACAAAAACTATTCGGATTATGATACTGTGATAAAAGAGCGATTTGGCAAGCCTTAATATAAATAATTATCTCGAAAGGAATGTATTAATTATGTTTATTGCGCCAATATATCTACATTTAGGTTTTGATTTTTTTTTAAAACGGTTAAAATCGTACTAAGTACTTATATACTTATCTTAACACGACATACGGTACTTTAACAAGGCCATAACTACAATTTCAAACACATCGAAACACAGTTATGTGAAAAACAATTTAGTTGGGTAGGTTAGCGACGGTAGTGCTAAGTGTAAATCTACACTTTCGGAAGAATTCGAAATTCCCGTTCTACTGTTAGGTGAAAATTGTACTTTTATATTTAACTTAACTACTTCATAATGATTTCTTATGTTTACGCGAATGTTAGACATTGAAATTAAACTAATTTTCGGATTCTATCGCGGTGTTAGTATTTTATTTTCTCCCCTTTCTGTCCCCCCCGTGACCATGAAGGCTGCAAAGTCTTCGAAACGTCGGGAGAAAATAAAATACTAACACCGCGATAGATTCCGAAAATTAGTTTAATTTCAATTAACTACTCATACAAAACTATAAAAAATAAGATTTTCTTTTATAGAAAAAGTAGACAAAATAATAATTTATAAAATATGTTATACTTACTATTTTGGTGTTTCAGGGTTTAATTATTTCGTGATACGCCCGTATGTATTCATTAATGTCGTTTATTACAGACGATTGATTGAGAAGAAAATGGGGGAAGTAAAGCGCGTCAAGTCCCAAAGGAGAGTTAACATGCACCCTGCTGATGACAAGGCGAGTATCGCAAACAATATGGAGGAGCCCGGCACTACCGTGCCACCAGCTGAAATCTTAAGGCATATACCATAGCTAGTTATTGATGTTACGTTGATAGTACCAAAGTTTAGTAAAATACAGACGAAAGAATACGATTATGATTTAATCACTGTTATGGTGCTTGTAAACTTGAAAATTATATTGGTAATATTAACGTTGTTATTGTGTTCTATCGTAAATTATTTGCAAGCTTCTTGTTGTCTATGAATAGTGACGATCTATAACGACTTTATTGTGTTTAAAATTTGTAAGTGCGAATATGGTTTATATTTATGTTTACTATGCAATAGAAAATCATTCCATTAATTTAGTTTTCTAGGATTTCAATCTTAATATACTACTAGGATTTAATATATATTTTATACTTATGATTAATTTGTAAATATTGTACATTAAAATTCTATACGTCGTATGTATGTACTATTATAAGTAATGTGATTAAATATTAGTAAAAATATTTCATATCTAATATATTTCAATAGAACTTGCGTATAATGTAAAGCAAAGTATTATGTGAGATTTACAATAAAAAGAATTTAAATACCAGCATTATGTGGATTACTGCTGTTGTAATCCATATTATGCTTTCAAATATTACTTTTGAAATATTATTGTGTATGAAGTGCGTTTAGGATTTTACAAATTCTTTTGAAATTAAATATTTTAAACTTTATATTTTATTTGTCGAATTTAAATGATTTGGCTATCCACCATGACTCATTGAATCGATTTATTTATTTTAAGATGAACTAGTATTTATGTAAATTATGAAACAATTATAAGGTATTGAACTGATTAAGTTCACTGCAATAAAAGTATATTATAATAATATGTTGTATTTCATCAAATATGCAAATTGTATGTAAATATTGATATTATGTTATTAATTTTTGATCGTGCAAAGTTGTCTCAAATTTTTCCAAATAAACTACTATAATATGTGTTACTATTGGTTTTCTCTTGATTTGTAAGAATCCTGCACAACGCTGCAAGTAAAATGTGATGCTTCACATTATTAAGTATGTATATTCGTCTAGTTGCGCGTTACTTGCTGTTATTATTAGTTTACGTAATGGATACGTGCCACGAAGTAAAGTTACAACATAGTACAAGTACTTGTACTTATAAAACAAGAACATATCCATTGAATAATGGGAGTAATAATTGCAACAGTTAGTGGTCGCTAGTTTTTCAGTTTGACTGAATTGGAACATTCAGTAGTTGCGAGGCAGCCGGTTCAAGGGAGAACTCGCTACAGCTTAACGTTGCTCATTTACAAGTAACTTACAAGTAAGCAATGTTCTTTATAACAACTTTGTTCTGAACAGTAAGACTGCATTTCTTATCAATTTATATGTTTGATAACTATAGGCTATTAATTATCGGCTTGTGATAAAGATTTTTCGATGTGTGACTTGGAATAACAAATATTTTGTCAGTGTCATACGGAATGCTTGCATAAACAGCCGCGAACGTGGGACCTAATCGCAGTCAAACAACAACTATACAAAGTGTTTTAACTTTCATTGTTACCATATTTGGGAATTAAGATGTGTTTTAAAACAGTTTAAATTTTGTTTGGCCGGCTGTTAGAATATATCGGATTATTTTGTGATTTTGCAATAGTGTTTTTCTGAAATGGGCAATTCCAAATCTAAAAAAGCTCAAAAGGAACCTGATAGATTTTTTGATCGAGAAAAGTGGAGGGAACAAAAAAGAGAGGAAAAAAGGAAGAAACTTGTAAACTCCGGCAACAGGAGGGTTGGCGCAAAGGAACCAGCGCTGCCACTCGTAGCACCTGGTCCGCCGCCACCCGGCCCGGGACCTTCGGCGCCGCCGCCCGCGCACGTCCGCTCCTACGATGATGAGGCCATAGACCGCATGCGATATCAGCTGCAAAATGACTCTGAGGCCTTCTTATTAAACAATATTTTGCTGTCAATTCAATTCTTTGAAAATTATGAAAGGTAAGTTTTAAATTAGTTGCCCACTTATCACAATATTTAAGTATACTGAAAAAAAATTAAATATTTGAGAAGGCTGCGTCGGTGACAGTGTACAATTATAACTTTAGTTATGCATATTTTAATATTCATTACACAAAGAATGGCACATAACACGATACTCACGTCTCAAATATTCGTAAAACTACGTTATAAAAATGATATGACATATCGAAAGAACAATTTACTTATGTGCATAAACTGATAAACACCATCCTTGACTAAGTAATGTTCCGGTAGAGATTTATTAGGTGTATAATTGTTTTTAGGTTAATATGCCCTTCGTGATATATCTTGATACTTATTTAATATCGCTAAGCCGAATTCATTGTCAAATTGAAGTCGCGATCATTTTATCAATATTAAAATTGTTGTATACGTTCATTGAACATGGAATTATCAGGGAAGTCCCTTGACCATACTAAAGTTAGTACCTAATAAAAATAATATACCTATAAATCCGATTATGTAGTACTTAAAATAATTATTATTGGCTTGTCAACATATTTATCTCATTTCTAAAGAATTCGAGAAAGCCATTAGTTTTGAATGTTCCTGATATACATTCACGTTCAAAATGTTTTTTAATAACGAAAATAGTAGGGTAAATCTTTTTCTGCAGCAAAAACATATTCCACTGTGAAAATAAAAATACGAACTCTTTGCTGTTTTATTAGGTTGCAGCTACTGTGGACTTGCCTTGCATGCAAAGAGTTCCTTTTAATTCCATCTATCGCGTGGATCAAGTGGGTGATCGATGTAATAAACAGTAATATTGACCGGGTATACGCGGTTCAAATACGCCATATCGCGTAAAACATAAAGCAGCCCGACCGGATTTACATTCTGGGCGTTGTTGCGTATATAAACTAGTATTTTTACGCCTTTTACCACCATGTTATAGCGACATCGGGTTCTAGAACGAGCGTCCACCCGTCGCGCGTCGGCCGCATGCAAACGCAAAAGGCAACAAAGAATTGTATACATTTATGTGAATATTCGTTAAATTGCACAACATAGATATTTAATTTCTTTTTTATTTCACAAATAATCAGTAGCTCAATGCAACGACAAGTAAAAGTTTAATGCTACTACGACTAAGTCAATGTATTTCAAAATGGATATCTTTAAAGGAATTAATGCAAATATAAGAGGCATGATTTTCATAGAAAAATTAAAAACTGGTAAATTCAAAATTCGAATGCTTCAGTATACTTATGGTTACACGAGATTAGGTATATAATTTATTTAATACGGATTAAATTGTAGTTACAAAGATTTTGGTAAGAGTAAGCAAAAGGTTTTTAAATTTTATGTCTAAATGCATATCCGGTGTAATACTGACCACGGTATGATATTATTTATCGTTTAGATACTTATCTATTTTCATTACGTAGGTCACGGAAAAGGTATCTATTTCCATTGTTATCGTAAGTTTAAAAGGATATTAAGAAAATAATTTTCTCTATAAACAAGTGTGTACGGCCAATGACTTGTCGATAAGTCAATAGTTACGGCTTGACCTTTTATCTTGTAGTTTTTATCTCTTTGAAATTATAATTAATTATTAATTGCGGCTTTGACAGTAAAATCTTACTCATATTTAAAATATCTATCTGTTACTACTTATTTCTATTTTTAATACCAGACTGTCGTATATTTGCGATTCTCCCAACTTCTGATATGAAAATTAATTTCTTGTGAAATGAATTCACATTTTTTTATGATTGTGACCTTCATTTTTAAAATGCGTAGATCATTCTATATATGCAGATATGTGGTATTGCGTGTTTCGTTTGTTTTAAAAATCATACATATGTTGCATTAATTTGCAGTATATTTTTCGTGGAAGATATATTACTAACGTCTTGGTCATATTTCATTATGTTACATACAATAGTTCTTGTATTGCATGCGCGGTACGACTACCCTGCCTAAGTACAACATAGATATGGATAGGTTTAGCTCTCGGATCCAGTAATGCTATCGAATTATTATAATCTGTACTCTTAGAACGAATAATAAAACGCCAAGTATTTTTATTGAGTAAGTTAACGTCTAAGCGAGGAGTCCTCTACAGTCGCTAGATTGTACTGCACACAAAAAAAGAATGTTGCTGCCGATTCCCATGCATTTTGAGTCTGGTAAGTACTTTTACGGCTACCCACATGATTTAATTAATACGCTCATGGAACGCTGTTCTAATAAGCATACACAATTTACCTAAACGAAATCGTAACGTATCGCTGCTATATAAACATTTATGCTAGGGATACAGTTGCAGAATGGTAAGATACGCAATGTTGTGAAACAATAAGATCAAGAAACGCGAAAGCGCAATCGTGGCAGTTTTAATACCTACTGGACAGGAAATTATATAAAAGTGCAAACGACAACATGCTAATGTGCCTATTTTCGATGACCATTCACCACCAAGAGTTAAACAACTATGTTACTCTTCAGTCATACACTATTTTGAAAGTTGGCGGAATGTGCAGCACCAGTCAGGATGAGGAAATGAGAAAGCACAATGACGATTTTAGCCGTCAAAGTCTAGTTGCCCACGATCGCTTCGTCTGGACACAGTTGTTAGTGTAATAGTAATTGTGTCGCATAAAGTATACCGCTGAAAGATTTTTATAGCACTTCTTCGAAGATTATTTTCCCGTTTAAAACACTTTGTAGATTTGTTTTATTTGTTTATTGCTATAATCATAGGAAGGCTTATGGAATATAGTTTCTTTAGTTGGAAGTAGAATTAACTTTAGCCAATGAACAGATATAATAAATATGAGTGGACCCTTATCGTGTTTATCAACATGCAATCACATTTTCTCTATAATCCCTTTCTTATAACAATGCACGGTACATTCCCTATATTTATTCAAATAGAATTCAGAAGATTGTAAAAAAAGATATGATAAGAAATTATAAAGCGGTGTTAAATGATAATACTTCGAGAATCTAATTATTATTATATTATCAAACCTGTGCTGTTAGCGGTGATTTTTATTTGATTTATTAATCTTCTGATATCAGCTTATATGGCTGTGACGTTAAAACATTACCTATAAGTAAGTGGTGACACGCATTCTACATGTTCCTCGTACACGCCTACTAATATATACATATTATATCTTTCAATATTATACTTTAACAGAAGTTTCGAATGACCTCAGGAATTATTTAATGCATTCGATATAGGTTTGTTCAAAAATGTTATTGAAATATTTATAATATTGTTTCAGGGAAGTACACAACATAAAAAACAACCCAATGAGTGATCGTGAGCATCGTATCAATGAAGCTATGGTGCGGCGCAATAAGCATGTGTTTTTTGCGGACCGACTGCAGGAATGCGTCAACGATCACATTTGTTACCAGAGGCAGAAAGGGCATTTAGAACCGCTGGCAGCTTCGCGGCTCTTTGTGATCTATGATAACGTAGAAGCGAGCGAGCCTGGCGATACGTCAGATTATAGCGCCGTGCTAGATGCTCCGTTCTACAAACTACGCATTGAAGACTGCAAGGAACCAGGTAACAATGAATCACCAGACTAATTATAATTATTATCGCTATTGCTATTATAAATCTATGTAACCAATTTAGTATATTTGAGATTTTGAGTGTTTTTTGGAAATTATCTTATAGTTTGATCGTAATCAATGTATGGTGACATCACAAATACAATATATTTTATGCCAAGTAATCATGAATTGTCTTATTACTGGATGACGCCTTTGACAATTAATTGATGAAACCTTAAGTTATATACTGAATACAATATTATCGTATACGTAATATAAACATTTTACTATTAGTAATTAAACTCATTCCAAATGAATATTGAATTTCATTCAGATTATAATAAAAGTGTTGTCCTTGAGCATTCTTGACCGTCTTGTTTTATATACTTATACTTACATATTCATGTGTTTAGTTATGTATAGAAATCTATAATAAATGAAATATTTTTCAGGGTATATTAAATTGAAGAAAATAGAAGTTCTAGAAAGCACCCTTCATCAGGAAGCTGAATTCACTAATGTAAAGAAATCACATTCCGATGATAGCGTATATACTGATTCTGAAAAAGAATCAGTTGATTCAGATGATTCTTCTTATGCTATGAAAGGACAAGAACTGCTAGAAAAAATGAGATTAAGATTAAATAACTCGGATAATAATGACCATCAAATGGTAATTGATAAAATAAATGTAAATGTCGCGGAGCCAACATACGGTAGACGTCACAGCGGTCCAACCAAACAAGTTAGTTTGCAGGCAATGAAGAATGATATCTCTAATATACATGAATTTCGAAAAAGTTCTTTAGTGCCGGAAGAAGTTGTTACGGACGATATTAACAATAATGTTGTGGACAAAAAATATACACAAGATGAAGAGCCTAGGCCTAGAAAGTCTATTTTGAAAAACCCTAAGAGACAGAATAGCATAAAAACTACAGGCCGCAGAAGTCAATACTTTGATACTTCGAAAAACTCTTCGCCTGAAAACACTATGGGAGAAGATACAGAAACCTCCGGATATAGATCGAACTCTAGTAGCAAACAAAATGAATCTAGTGAGACAGAATCTGATTATGGTTACTCTACTATAACAGAAGCGGCAACACCTAAAAAGGTAGAATTGAAAATGCAATCAAATTATGCACTGGCTTCTGGCGTATTGCCGGAGGAGTCATGGACTCCTATCGAAATAAAAGCATTAGATGGTTGGAGCGATGACGAAGATGATGAAATTGCAAATACATCATCAAGATTATCATTATCTCGTAATTTGTATGAAAGATATTATTATCTTAATTCATTGGGTTTCATGAACAATTTTGTTGATAATTTTATAATTAACTTAGGATCTGGATTGGGCTTAACTCAAGATACAATTGATAATGCTCTTACCCAAGGAGCAAGCATATATTGTGACTCAAATAAAAACGGCTTAAAGATGGGATATGAAATCTTTCCTGCGCTTATTGCTGCCTGGCCAAATGCTGCTAACCCGTGGATAATTCGGGAAAGGAGAATAATACAAAATCCTCGAACAAATTTTAGTTACCAATGGCCCACAAAATATATGGTTAATAGAGCTATTGGTTTTGGTTGTTTATTAGTGCCAGTTGGGTTTAGACCGAAAAGAGGTTTGAATCCTGAACAAACATTGCAATGGAAGATTCTATTTCCTGCTGCGGAACGATACTTAGAAAGTTGTTTAGCCCATTCGCATATGCGATGCTATTTATTTGCATTGGCATTACATAAAACTTTCATGGAAAATGAAACATCTAAAATAGGCATAGATACAAGCCATATTAAAAACCACTTGTTTTGGCAATGCGAAGACAATTATGCAAAATGGCCGGAGGATAGGCTCGGAGAATCATTAAGACTGTTTTTGAGAAGTTTTTATATACATTTTGGACAGTCGAGATTTCCCAATTATTTCATAGAAAGCTGCAATGATTTCAAAAGCATCCCAAAGCCATTGCTATTGAAGCTTCAAAGACGACTTTTAGATATTTTAGAAAGTCCTGTTATGCATGTTCTTCATTCTTTGGATAAATTGAAGTATACTAAGAGAGACTTTTATCCTACATTCAATTGTCATCGACTATATGAGATCTTAACATGTAAAAGCCCACTGAGACTACTAAATCCTAATTTACCCCCAGTAGTCAGCACTCATACTGACAGTAGTCACAGTGATGACGACACAAATGTCAGTTACTTTGACAGAACTAAGTCAAGAGATAAACATTATCAATGGAAAATAGAAAGGCAACGGCAAATACAAGAGCGAAGAAAAGCACAGCTGATTACAAAGAAACAGAAGGCTGCGAATAAACAAGAAAATATTATTAATAAAAATGTAAGGATAATGCACATTTAACATTTACTTTTAACCATCTTTGTGAAGTATGCCTAGCAAGTTTTGTGTATTAATGTTAAACCTTATTAATTAAGCCCGTCGTTTTTTAAATATTCTTTTGAAAATACATAGCTCTCACTCACTACTCACTTTCAGATAGGGCCCAATGATAATGGTATTATTAAAACTATGACATTTTCATTTTGATCGTGATGCAGTGGTAGCCAGTGGCTGCAGTTTCGATTCCGGCAACGAACATAATATATTTGTGTATTCCGTAAAATATCACTTTCAAGCGTGAGAGTCTAGACACTCTAGACACTAGTAGAATTAAAGTATCTCATGATATAGTCCTCTTAGGTTTCTTAAGGACAGCCAATAAAAATAAATACAATTGCGAGTGAGAATTTTGTTTTTATATGGCTGTTGATAATTATACTTATTCATCTTTAAACATTTTTAAAGAAGAAAGGGGCTTCCTTATTAAATAACTCTATAAGTTTTCGTTTTTATTTTGGAGTATTGTGCCTTAAATTTACTTCTTCTCAAATACATACATATAAAGTGAAATTTTTCCTAATGTTAGTTTTCTTCTCCACTCTTTTGTGAAATTTTGATAGTTGTAAATATTTTTGTAAATGAACAATAGTAATGTCTTGATCGCAATAGTTATTATTGATTATTACTTTTTTTCAGTACACACTGCCGGTGAGAATGGAATCGGAGCGACGGCGTCTTGTTCTAGAATTCTTTATTCCTCATTTCATTGCAATGGCGCGCTCCAGTGAAAAGTTTGATGCCGTCAAACAAGCTATCATCTACTTGGAACAAGCACAACGACTATGTATTCTATTATCAGAAGAACCTGCCGCGGACGCGACTGCTGCTGAATACTTGGACATCATTCGTGAAAAATTGGCAGATTGTCAAAGGAAAGTGGTCAATCAAGGCGGATACAAATTACCACCTCGCAGAGATAGCAAATTGGACAGGCCAGTTAATAACCCGATACGCAAACAACGTCCCAAATTCGAGCACATCGTCAGTCAAGACTCTCCTGTTGAAAATCACTCAATCCAAGCATTCACATTTGTGGATGTACACGTCGAAAATTCTTCACGACATGAGCTAAAGACCAACTTTAAATTAAATGATCAAATGTCAGTCGAGGAGTCCAAATTATAATATTTTAAAATAATTGCTATCAACAACACGCAACACACTATTGCTATCAACTTGTGGCGTCTGAAAAACGAACCAAATAGCGGCAGTGAGCTGTAAATTTCTGTAACTGATATTTTCTTTAAAGAATTTCTAAAATTATAATCTACAGTTAATAAATTTGCCACTTAGTCCCCTTCATTGATTGTATCGTATAGCTAGTGTGGTCTAGTGCAATTAATTGTTAGTCTGTATGGCACTTTATATTCATTTGGATTGGTATTTAGTACTTATTAGTTTGGAATCTCGTACTGTACTGTAATAATATAAAAGGATAAGGTTCGATGTTTTATAAATAATTATATTATAGTTTAAAAAAATATTCTTTTATTGTTTTGTAATATAAATTGACATAAACAGACCTTTGCTTATCTATTTTTAAGTCATTGTAAAATATTGTATATATATTTTTAGCAGAATAAAGTTTTGCGAAAATACATATTTTTCTAATACATCAATTACGTTTTATTAATAACCTAGATATCATATTTTTTGCATTGATGACAGGGTGTAAGGTCGCTTATAATACAATAATCACACGAGTGGATTAACTCCAGCGACCATAGACAATAAAGCCATTCGCACATACATGCCGTACTCGGCTTGTCTAAAGTATGCGGCACGCGGATCTGAATCGAACATGGGCGCGATCTCATCAACTCGAGGCAGTGGATGCATCACCACCATGCGCCGACGCGCGCGGGTCATGAGCTGCGGGGTCACCACCAGTAACCCTCGTGTCTGAAAAGGATAGGTATATTTTTTTATTGCTTTGAATGACGAGATGAGCTTGCTCCTCGCTTGATGGTAAGATACGATCGCCCATAAATCGTAGAGACACCACCGAACACTTTGAATTACAAAGTATTGTTCGGTATTCCACTGCGCTCGCCATCCTGAGACATGAGATGTTAAGTCTTATTATGTCCAGTAGTTACACGGTTAGGTTTTAAAAACATTCGTGTATTTGAACTCCTTTCAATACAGCTTGCGTTGTATGTGCGAAACACTGTGTATGAAATGGAAAACTGTAATTGTATGGTATAAAAAAGTTTAAAGTATTGTCTGTTAGACGTTTAAACACCATTTAAAATAGCGGTGGAAATTAGAAAAATTACATACTCATTTTTACAGTTATCAGTAGATAGAATTAGATAACAATTTCGGTAATAAAGTGATGACAGTAATAATTTATATTGTTAGTTGTCACCTTTTCATAGTCTTCTTGGCTTTTGAATCGTTCACGTTGAATTCGCGTCATATACAAGACATGCGTGTCAGCCAATACATCTTCCAAGTTTTCATAAACTCTCTGAGGAATTCCTTTAGATGCTACGAAGTCCATAATATGTTTAGGCATGCCCAGACCTGGTGGACTAACGTACTGAAGTTGAACCTGATACAGCGTTAATAATCGCGCCAACGAGTGGACTGTCCGACCATTTTTTAGATCGCCCACCATCGTGATGGTAAGGCCGTTTACGGTACCGATCTCTTCACGTATTGTGAAAACGTCCAATAAGGCTTGAGTGGGATGTTCCCCAACACCGTCGCCAGCATTGATAATGGGCTTCCGGCAGTGACGGGAAGCACGCTAAAATAATTAACAAAAATTAATAATAGCATAAAAATATTAGTTGTAGTATCACTATGGATGGACTAATATTTTTATAAATTTATGAATTTAGTTGTAATTTATAAATTCCTTTTACTTACCGCAACTGCGCCGGGCTCGGGGTGCCTCAACACGACTACGTCTGAATAACTTGCCATCACTGCAACACTATCCTCCAAAGTTTCTCCTTTTTTAGCTGAGGAACTAGTGGCATCTGTGTGGATAACTGAACCACCCAGTCTCTGCATAGCAGCTGCAAAACTGCAACTTGTACGTGTGCTCACTTCGTAAAATATAGATGCCATAACTTTACCTCGTAAGATGTCGTCTAAATAACGTCCCTTATTAACACTAGTCTTCATGAATTGAGCAAGGTTGAATATATCGTTGAGAGTGTCCTTGCTGAATGAATCCACTGTCAGTATGCTCTTACCAAAGAGATCGCTTCGTTGACGATGAGAAACTGGCACTTGTGCGGGGATATAATTTGATGAACTGTCACATCTTTGTCTACTCACGGTTTGGGTCGGTAACGGTGACATGCTCCTCATTCCAGTGACCTCGTTAAAGTGCACATTAAGTTTACCTTGGGCATCTGGCTTCACTGATTCAAGTTGCTCTAAATCAATGTCGCTTATTCTGTGGTATTCCGTTGGGGCGATTAAATCGAGTGCGGAGTTTGGTCGGCTTATTTCTTTTTCAATTTTCTCTATAGGGTACGTTGTGAAAATTTGCTTTTTAGGCGCTGGCCAATCACGGACGTTTTGACCAAATCCCGGAGGTACAAGAATTTGTCCTTCTACATAAGCAATTTCACCACGTAAGGTCACTCGATGAATAGCTCCGCAAACTTGCATACCGGCGAAAGGTGTCCATTTTGATTTAGAAAATTCCATAGCTGATGGAATTGTCCATTCATAATCCATGTCAACTTCAACGTAAGTATTTGCTTGTTCTGGTAAATTAAATATTTTCCGAGGATTACGGTGAAACTTATTTATGATATCCTCAATTGTTAAGCGGCCTTCATGTACAGCGTTAAGAAGTAAAGGCAAAATTGTTTCTAAGCCAGGGAAGCCAGGTGGTGGGTTTTCAGAATTTTTCTCTTCAACGGAATGTGGTGCATGATCAGTAGCAAAAATATCAATAATATCTATATTTTTCCATAATTCTGCTTGATCTTCAGGGGTACATAGAATAGGGCGTACTTCAGCACGCCCTTTGCCAATTCGATCAATATCAGCAGTACTTAAAAATAAGTGATGAGGGCAAACTTCGCAAGTAACTTTGAGTCCTCTTTCTTTAGCAGCTTTAATAAGTAAAATTTCTTCTTTTCGAGCGACGTGACATATATGAATAGGACGATCAAGAAGCGACGCCATTAAAATAACTGCACCTGTCTTTTCTCTTTCTGCGTGTGCACATACTGGCATCTTCTTTGGCCAGTTTTGTAAATGTCGTTGCCAGACGCTCATATCGTCAAGTTGTAGTGTGGTGAAAGTTTGGTTGAGATACATTTTTAAGGCAGCTGCCTGTGGAGCTAATTCAGATACTGTCTCACAATTTGTAGAAGAAGCGCCGAGATATAACGCATAATCGCATCGGGCGCTGACTCGTGCTAGTGCCGATGTATAATCATACGCAGTCCTATCAATCAATGGCGGGTTAGTATTTGGCATCGCACAGATCATTGTAATGCCGCCGGCGAGAGCCGCTGCTGTACACGTGTCAAAGTCTTCTTTATAAGTTGCGCCAGGTTCACGCACATGGACATGCACGTCAATGAAACCTGGTAATTTAATTATATTTCGTGACGTCATGCAGTCTGTGTGCGTTTTCATTAGAGGCGCCCCACCACATTGATGCATGGCCTAAAAAGAAAATATATATATATTGTATTTAGGTTCTTGAATCATAAAAATCATAATTAATTGAAAATATTCTTTAACTATTAAATAATTAAGTTCACGGTCAGTGTCATATTTATGGGTAATATAAGTGCAAAAGTTTGTGAAAATAGGTGGATGTTTATATGTTTGTTAGAATTAAACGCAGAAATAGCTTAATATATTAGGATGAAATTTAAATGTAACTTTAGAAGCGGGAAGGGCTTTCACGTGGGCAAAGGCGCATCCTACACCTGGTACCTGAATAAATATTTTGATTGTTGTAAGACTCATAGCGCTAGTATATCTTATACGTATAATTTGGAATGAAGTTTATAGAAATATTAATACCTGGACCAGAAGTTTGGCACATTTAACATCAGTTACTAAAGGAACTGCGTAGTCAACTGCCAATCGACGAGTCCGATATCCATGTGTAGTGAAAGAGGAAACACGACGCGCACCACCTCTCATTGGTAGATTGATAACCAAATCTAGTTGACGTCGTGCCATGAAATCTGCCAAATGCATTAGTTCACAATCAGATCTATCATCTTCTGGATCACCAATGTGTTCGAAAGTCCACTGGACACTTTCAATCTGAAAATAACAGATTTCGAAATTATGTTATTTCGGGAATCAATGTATAATATGTTTTGTTGTAATTAATTAGACACATGCCTCAACTCCATGTTCTGCGTAAAAATCTCCGGTACCCATGCTGGCATATAACTTGTATCCCATTCTTTGTAATATGCGGACACTGGGTAGTAGTTCCATTTTATGCTGGAATATAAAACTATTAATTACTATATTTTCTTTGTATTCCAAAATACATGTTATAAAATTTTTACTATACCTTATAAGTGCCTACAGATAACAAAATAGCCTTTTTGGGTATCCTAAAACCAGTGCTCATTAGTGACTTCAAATATGCTTCATATCGGTTTTCACCAAAGCATGCCACTTCTCCAGTAGACGCCATTTCCACTCCAAGGGTAACGTCAGCTCCAGCTAATCTTGAAAACGAGAATTGTGGTACTTTGACTCCGACTTTTCCACAGCCAGTCATTACGTTTACGGCTTCGACAGGTATACCTAAGATAATCTTAGTAGCAGTAGCTACGAAGTCATGATCCAATGTTTTAGAAACGAATGGGAATGATCTTGAAACTCTGACGTTACATTCAATTACTTTTAAGTCATTGTCTTTTGCAATCAGTTGCATATTAAATGGCCCATTAACGTCTAGCGTTTCTGCAATAATGCTAGCTATTTCTTTAATTTTATCCAGAGTTTCATTGTTTATATCTTGGGGCGGTGTTACTAAAGTTGCATCCCCAGAATGAACACCAGCGTTCTCTACATGCTCAGAAACAGCCATACAAAATATAACACCATCAGCAGCTACAACATCTACATCAATTTCCTTTGCGTCCATAATAAACTTTGAAATGACCACAGGGTAGTCTTTGCTTACTTGACTTGCTGATTTCAGGTATGCCTCTAAGTCTTGGTTCGAATAAGCCACGTTCATTGCTGCGCCGCTTAAGACATATGATGGCCGTACTAAACATGGGTATCCTACTTCTTCGCAAAAACTAATTGCTGAATCAAGATCAGTCAGTTCTTTCCATCTCGGTTGCATGATACCTTTACGATCCAACATTCTTGAAAACTTAAATCTGTTTTCGGCGTTATCGATCATATCTGGAGATGTACCTAATATAACAGCTTGTTGCCTGTGTAAATCCATTGCTATGTTATTTGGTAGTTGGCCACCCATCGATAGTATGACCCCGCTAGGGCGTTCAATATTGTAGATATCCATTACCACTTCAAATGAAATTTCTTCGAAATATAATCGGTCACTCATATCATAATCGGTACTGACAGTTTCTGGATTATAATTGACCATTATTGTATTTTTTCCTTGATTTCGAAGTTCCCTCAAACAACCTACCGCACACCAATCAAATTCTACAGAACTTCCAATCCTGTAAACGCCAGAACCTAATACCATCACATATTCGCCAGGGAAATTTAGATCATGGGCATTGCCATTGTAAGTCAAGTAAAGATAATTAGTCGAAGCAGGCCATTCTGCAGCAACCGTATCTATCTGTTTCACAAATGGCGTGATTTTGTATTCTTCTCTTAACTTTCTTACAGCTAATTCAGTACTTTTTATGGCAGCTGCAATTTGTTTATCTGAAAACCCGATCTTTTTAGCTCTTTTTAATATATCAAAAGTAACAGATCCAGAATCATAGGCACCAAGTGTTTTATAGTAATCTATGATGTTTTTGAATTTTTCTAAAAACCATCGATCTATTTTGGTTAGTTCGTATAATTTTTCAACAGAATATTCCTCTTTTAAGGCAGCTGCTAGTACGAACATACGCTTATCAGTTGGTTCGCGTAGGTCATTTTCATTTACCTTTTTAATATTAGGGTCAAAGCCGTTAACATTTTCGTCTACCATACGTAAAGCTTTTTGAAACGCTTCCTCAAAACTTCTACCGATGGACATTACCTCACCGACACTCTTCATAGAACTTCCTATTTTAGTGCTTACCCTGTTGAATTTTGCCAAGTCCCATCGAGGTATTTTTACAACACAATAATCCAAACTCGGCTCAAAGCATGCGGTGGTTACACCAGTGACGGAGTTTTTAATAACTGGTAGAGGTATTCCAAGTGCTAATTTCGCAGCAACGTAGGCAAGTGGATATCCAGTCGCTTTGCTAGCAAGTGCAGAACTTCTCGAGAGCCGTGCATTAACTTCTATGATGTAAAATTCTTCTGAATATGGGTTAAGAGCATATTGAATGTTACATTCACCAACTATACCAAAATGTCTTATCACTTTTATAGCGGTATTACGTAGCATATAGTATTCTCGGTTGGACAATGTTTGGCTGGGTGCGACGACAATAGATTCACCTGTATGTATGCCCAAGGGATCAACATTCTCCATGTTGCAAACAGTTATACAATTATCATACGCATCTCTAACGACTTCGTACTCAACTTCTTTCCACCCTTTAAGTGACTTGTCTATTATAAGTTGGTCTGAATGCGACAATGCTTGATGAGCTAATGTTCTAAGTTCTTCTTCATTGTTTGCAAAACCAGAACCCAAACCACCCAAAGAAAATGCCGACCGTGCCATCACAGGATACCCAATTTGTATTGCTGCTGCTAATGCTTCATCAACAGATGTCACTGCCGCACTGGGTGCTACTTTTTCACCAATGGCATTAATTTTTTCAGCAAATATTTTTCGGTCTTCAGTATCTACTATTGACTGAATTGGAGTACCCAATACATTCACGTTATATTTTTCGAATATTTTGGATTTTTGTAGCTCTACCCCACAATTCAGAGCTGTCTGACCACCAAATGTTAGCAAAATTCCCGTTGGTCGTTCAGCTTTGATAACTTGCTCAACATATTCTGGGGTGATGGGTAGAAAATAAACTTTATCCGCTAATCCTTTAGATGTTTGAACGGTTGCAATGTTAGGATTTATAAGAACAGTTTGAATTTTCTCTTCTTGCATTGCTTTTACTCCCTGTGAACCTGAATAATCAAATTCACCTGCTTGACCTATAGACAAGCCGCCAGACCCTAGAATCAGAACCTTTTTGGGTCTTTCGTGAATTGTTGGCACAAACTTTAAATTTTTGGTAATCATGTCATTGATTACACAAGGCACGTTTTGCTTGAAAGATTTCACCGCTTCTATAAATATATCAAAGAGACATTCTAGGTCCGTAGGACCAGCGGTGTGTTCTGGATGAAACTGTACACTGAAATATGGTTCAGATTTGTGAATAATACCTTCATTAGTTTTATCGTTTTCATTCGTGAACAGAACTTTCCAATCTTCAGGTAGCGTATTTGTATCTACTGCAAAACCATGATTTTGTGATGTCATAAAGCATCTACCAGTACCGCTGTGAGTGCACGGTAAATTATGACCACGGTTGCCATATCTGAAAATATTAAATCAATTTGTTAATTTATAGTGTTCACTGCAACTTTTGCAGTAGCATTATTTAAGATATAGGTACTTACTTAGTTTTGTATGTTTTACAACCAGCTGCAGTTGATAATAACTGATGTCCGAGGCAAATACCAAATATAGGCTTTATTTTGCCTTTGTTTTGAAGAACTGATCGTAAATTATCTACAACATTTTTGCACATTTCGGGGTCACCTGGCCCATTGCTTATGAAAAGCCCGTCGTATTCAGCACAATCTAATCGATGGTTCCAGGGCACCAGAATTACCTTGGCGTTTCTCTTTATCAAACATCTTATCTGGTTATATTTTAAACCACAATCAACTGCTACTATTGTTACTTCACCATTGGGATTGAATATTTTAGCTTCCTAAAACCACAATTTCATTATCATATAAAGTGGTTACGATAAAAATTACACATTTGTAAATAGTAGATTTTAAAACGACTCAGTACAATAATTTTATATATGTTTAACAATATTTTATGCAGTAATTTAGAAATTAATAACAGGATATCTTACTTTTGTGGATACTTCTGCAACTAAATTCCTGGAGTTAGGATCTGCTAAAGGTGGTAAAGGGTTAAACGGCGGTACACCCTGAACGATTCTTCCTAGAGTAACGCCTTCTCGAAGTCGATATGTTAAAGATCGGGTGTCAACGTCACACAGTCCTGGGATACCGTGTGCAGATAGCCAATTACCAAGAGAACGCTTAGCTCGCCAATGACAAGCACGCGTGCTAACTTCACCAACTATCAACGCAGAAGCCCATATACGCTCCGACTCAAACCACCTTAAAGGAATCAGATAAACTTGAAGTTTATTATCCACTTACAGTTTTATTGATGCCAAGTTTTATACAATGATCTATTTAAGTAAGTATAGACTTTAAAAAAATAGGAAACATCATTCAGTAGAAAATACAAACCTCGGAATTCCATGTTCATCACGTTCTTTTTCATCAGGTACGCCGTAATTACCAACCAATGGATAAGTGAGCACCAAAAGTTGTGCATGATAAGAGGGATCCGTCAATGACTCTGGATATCCAACCATTCCCGTCTGGAATACTAATGAAACACACAAATAAAGATGAGGGTGGAGGTCGATATATCATTTACTTACATCGAATTAACTAAAACATTTTGCTTCTCATATACTACTTTAAGCAGCGGGGCAACTGACCTCATATCATCTAGCCGGCTGCTATAGCAACAAAAATATATTTAGGTATGAAGTTTATTTGTAAACTACATAAATATAGTGTTTTTGATGTGTTGGTCTAAGCATTGAATAAAAAGATGCGTTATTTTTATCAAACGTATCAATAACAAATACTTATATTCAGTGATTAGAAATATAACGTGGGTGTCGGGCTTCGGCTTAGTAGTAACTCATAACACAACAAAAAACGGGTTTTAAGATATAACCCAATAAGTCTAAGCAGTATCCTTACTACTTAGACTTATTGAGGGATATCTTAAAACCCGTTTTTAAATTAAATTGTGTAATTTTTATCGATAAAAATCACACATATTGTGAATAGTAGATTTTATGTTGACTGTCAAAAATTACAAATAAACTACATAAAGATCTTATTGAGCAGTTTTACCTTTCGTTCAAAATAGCTACAAGTTTTAAGAACTTACCCACTTCACCCTCAGTTGCTACCTGCGCGCCGAAGCTTCTGCCTTGGAAGACAGTGCCATCGGCGAGAATAAGGCTGCATGGTGGTCCAACCTCGCAGTTTATTTCCTCATCCGCCATAGTGCTATGATGCAAATAGGTATTTCTTACTATATAAATACCATATATTTTCCAAACATAAAGTATTTTAAAATTCGAGCTCAGTTTTATTTAATTAACTAATTATTATTAGAAAAGATAGTTGAAGTGCAAAGGTAGATGTGAGTCTAAGTACATTGCTCTTTATGACAGAAAGGTTAACTGCATCGAATGGTACGGTACGTGTGCATAGCACGGTGTGTTATAGTACAAAACGTCAAAACGACCTTTCTTTATATAACGATCTTTCTATGAAAGCTTAGGGTTCAATGAACTTTCCAGATAATAAATATTGTGTCAAATTATTGATATATCTTATTTCCCGTCTATTGACTCCCTTACTGCCAACACAAGTCGTAATATGTTTTTTGTTTCCAAAAATCACTTAATCATACAATATTATGGTTTCTGTAGACAAGGTGAAGACAGTTTTAAATACTTCCGGAACATCCCAAGTGGCCGTAGTTATGAATGAAAGGTCATATAAATTATAAACGATTGTTTTTGTTGATAAAATATAGCACATCGTTCATTGATCTACTTAGATAAGTATTATACTTAGTCATAAGCATACCATTATTACTAAATAAAATTAAATCAGTTCTTACACTACTTCTAAGACAAAATTAAAGTTCCGTCCTAAAATTTATTATAGGTAGGTAATCGGTAGAATAAGAAAAAAATGTTTTACAAGGCAAAAAAAGTAAATATTACACATAATTGGATATCTGTCACGGTTCATTATAAAACTTACGACAGTCATGTATTAAGCAATGTAATGGATAAATGGTGAGATCCGTGGTATAAGTTAATTGCTTTATTTCCTCTATAAACTATATATTATTAAATATCATAAAATGCATTTACATACTTTAAAATTATATAGGTATGGGTAGGTAAAATTTTATAACATTTTAATAACACGAACTTTTATTTGAAAGTAACATAAGAACATCAAAATTGCTATAGTCAGCAATATAAAGAATAAACACTTATAACAAAATAAACACGGCTGTATTACAAAAAACAAAGTACCTAACTCTATAATTTTTGATGGTATACTTCTTACACAAGTTTAAAATTGGATAAAGAAATGCATTCAAGTGTTTACTTTTATAAATAACAGTAGCGGTAGTTAAATTGCTTTAATGAATCGTGTCTCACTCACGTTTTTAGGTTTACTTAGCGGCCACGTGGTTTATTATTATGCCGGCGATGAACGGTCCGGCGCTGTCGCGGTCTGCACGACGACAGGCATGGCAAACCTGCTGATGCGACGCCGGGCCGAGCTTGTTACTACGCCTTATCGTACCGTCGGCCATCACACAATGAGTTCTGTGTGGCCCTCGTGGTACTACATACTGCTCACTCTTTTTCACACATGGTTAATGATGTTTCTATCTTTCTCTTACGTATTACAGAAACTTCGAACTCAATAACTTGATTCGAATCTTCGTAATATATAATCTGCGGCGCATATTTTCTAGATGTTGCTTTGAATCTTAGCATATATGTATTTTCTACGCAAAACAAGTTGGTACATCATTTAAGCAATTTAACAGAAGGAAATTTCGCCTGTTTAAACTTTTTTGAGTGTAACCTGATTGTGAATTACAAGCAAGAGGTCTTATTTCAATATCTTTCATTCTCATTTAATATTATGGCAGTTTATCATCTACGTACGTACCCATGTGTCATCAATTACAATTGACAAGCATGGCTACAGATTTCACTGGATCTTGAATTAATGCGTAGTTAGCAAGCTTTTAATTGTATGCTCATAGTAAGTTATTTACTATAATTGTTTAGTCCACATATTATATAGAGTGCAATAAGAAATGGCGCCGCCTTTGAAATATTTTTTTACACAGATACTTACTTATTGTTTTTTGTAAATACCTACCTTCCTTCCTATGTACCTATTAAAAAGAATGTGAGATGAGCCGCAGGCTGCATTATCAATGACATTGCTGCCTGTATTCGTGGCTGTTTCTATTCCGAGATAGACTGCAAGCTGCACATACCGTGGCTGCAGATCTCAGACGTTTGCGTAGATGTTCCATTCCGTTAGATACATTAGCCACCCAACTCAATTCAGTTGATGTGACTGTGCGAAAAATGACATTTGAAGATCACATAATTTAAACTTAGACGCATTATTTTAACCAATACATAACTGCCATTTAATTTGAAGACTCTTTCAAAATAAATAAAACCTGTAAATGTGAATAAGGTTGATGTTTGGTTAGTTTTATTTTAGTACAAATTCTTAGATAGCGCTCGCGCCTTGCGGTTAGCTTCACCACTAGAGCTGCTGTCGGCCGCAGCCGCGCGCTGCAGTCGCGATGCTCGGAACATTTTTCATACAAATTTATAGAAAAGCAGTAACAGCGCAGTCCGTAAGTATACCTTTATTATCGGTATATGTTTTGAATAAAGAACATGATCTATAACAATGATATTTAAATAGTAGTTGTACATTGAAGAACATATTTACTAACCATCGAATGAAAGTCATGGTGTTTAAAATCCAATTTAATACATAAAAACGTACATTTGGCCCCCAAGAAGTGACTTTAGTACAGCACTTTAGCTTTTCTAAATAAAATGAAGTCACAATTATTATGGATATATAAAAGCGTTAATATGACCAGTTCTATTGAGAATGGGGTAATTGATGAATTCCATCGTGAGGCTGGTTGATGGTTTGGCCAGCTCCAGGATCTGCAGGTGGTTGGCCTCTGGAGCCGCTCGCAGCCAAACGCCCGGCACATACAACGTCACTTGCGGACCGACCCCGGGCCAGTAGCGACCGAGGTTATACCCGTTTATCCAAACGTAACCCTGAATTGCACCAAATAATTACTTAATTTTTATTGTTATCGCTACCGGAACATTATTTATATTAGATTATTTGATTAATTTGAATGAAGTATCAATTTTATTTTACAAATTGTTTTCCGATAGCGCTCGACAATTGTTTTTATTGAATAAGATATACTGATTGTAGAAACAATAAATTTAATTCATCTTCTCCCTGCCATTATTTGACTCCAGCGTGAGGTAACCCACAAACTTAAGAAATTTGGTTAGTCTATCAGATTATCAGATAAACAAACCAAAAAACATGTTCCACTTTTCGGCTCTTCTCGTCAAAAATTAAGTGAATTGTGTGATGTGTGAAATTATCGGATGCACATTGCTTAACTCATACCATAATATGGCCAACACGCAAATCGCAATAATTCCGCAAGGATCGACAAGGATTTCTAATCCTTTGACATTTTAGTTTTATAGACGATGGCAATCACTAACTTTCCTTCATGACTCATTTGTTGGTTTGTTTAGACATTACAAAAATATTATTATTATTAAATGAATAACCTTTCCCCATCCTGTGGTATCTAAATATGTATCCAATGGTTGCTGGTTTTCCGGTAAAGTGAATGAGGCGGTGTAGAATGTTGGTCCAGGCGCGATAACGGGGTCTTCAGTATTGGTATCAACTTCTTCTAAAGGATATCCAGTTACTGTCCACTTTCCATTCAAAGCTTTGTTTTCATACGTAACCTCGCTTAGAATACCCTGTGAAATGTATTGTACGTGAGATATAATATTTTAGTATATAGCAAAAATGTATGTAATAATGTTTACGTGGTTTTGTTGTTTATTATTGTTTTAGAGTAAAATTAATAAATGAGTAAAAGAAACTAAAAGGATCACAAAAATATACGTATAGGTAGTGTTTAGTTCGTTAATAACTCACTGCCGTGGTTGAGTCATTTTATACGTCGCCTTAACCGTTACCGCAGTAATACAACTATTATAAACTATTCGTTTTAAATTACCAAAAAAGATAAATGTAGACGAGACCGATATATATCGGTCTCGTCAGTCATATGACTGTAACTGGTCTGAGAATTTATTTTTTCTCAATAATCGATAATTTACTACAATTGAAAACTATCCTTTATAGGAAGTATACTTATGTACTCAATAATAGGGCGCTAGTTTGCCGTGTTTGTTTGTTTAAATATATTTAGTAAATGCTATCGATTTATTGCTCTAATATTATATGCTATAATTACTTTTTTGGTAAATTAAAAGTTGTAGTGTAGAAATCTGATGACGAAGTGAGGACTAGCTCTTGCGTTACCAGTTTACTTATTGTAGACACCTAGGTAAAGTGAGATTTGCGGAGACCAAAACACCCTAAGATTCCTGATTTTGGGACCGTTCATAGACGGTAAATGTTACTTAAAATGAATCGTCATGATTAGTAGTAAGTAGTTTCTTTGGCGGGCTTTGCTATAAAAAAAAACAATCCCGCGTAAGTGATTCTAGTGAAGTTATAGTTTTCTCGAAACTTCATAACACAGTATAGTTGCATACGGTAGCAACTATAAATATTAAACCTGAGTAAATAACCTATTCAGGGCAATCGCTATCATATACCAAAGGGGTCAATTTAAAATGGTCGCTACAAGGAAAGTTGAACGATGTGGTTGGAACTTTCACATAGACGCGACTGTTGGCAAAGCTAGTTAAACCGAAAGATCAAAACAATGTCAGTATGTTGCATTAAAGACCTTTATGTAAATTATTGTTAATACGGTCTTCTTACGCTTAAAAGAAGATGATTTGTTTGTATAAATAAATACCTATATACAAGAGTGACGTCGCTTTGTCCCCATTTTAAGATGTGAGTCGTGTGTTTAAAATCTATGAGCGTATTTAATCCCAAAAGACCTACACGACATATCCAAAATAAAATAAATATTTATGGATTGATTACTTATATTGAAATAAAACTATTTTTTATTTCAAATATTTGTAGATCACAGAGACATATTTTATTAGATGCGAAAATGAAATTATTACATCTGTGCTTTATCGTTATTTGCGCGACGGACAATGCAGAAAATAATGATTATCTTGAATTGAAATTATCAAGATTGTTTTTGCAATAAGATTAATAAAACACTGTTTATTACTTTAGAGCAATAAGATATAACTAAATATAATTCAAAACACAAGGAACATCAATGCAAGATAACAACATGATGTACTTAAATTATTAATTGCTAGATAAAAACAAATCCTAGAGTAAGTAGTTACTTAATTTAAGCAACTTGGATTTCAAATTTTTTTTCGGATATCTACGATTTTGATTTATAAATAAAACAAATAGGTACTAACCTTGCGGTCGTGTAATTGAGCGCCATAATTAATACGTCCCTGATTCTCAACGAGCAATGACAAAGTAGAATTCGACTTCGCTCTCAAACGCATGCGGTAGTTTTTGTGTATCCTGCTGATGAATCCTTGAGGTTCCTAAAATTTATTGGATTTGAAGTCAAAGGTAACATGGTATAAGTACATAGAGACTTAGAGTAACCATGCCTCTTAGGGTCCCGAATTATTCAAAATAGCACTCTTAAACAACTTGAGAGATTTTTGGATCTTCAATAGGACTCCAAGCTCTCTGTGTTTAAGGTCACCTGCATGAGCTAAAAAGGATATGAGATTTTTAAGAAAATGAAGTCACTTTTAAAAATATAAATGAATGGGACGATATTATACTTACACCGTCAATGAACACAAGCACCAAATCGCGTGGTTTATTGATCACTAACATTCCATTTGATGCTTTGAGTTTTGTTTCATACAGGACGAATCCACCGCGTTGTCTTAGTGTTTCGAACGTCGGCAACATAATCCCAACGTCGACATCATTATATTTCTTACCCAACTTGGAACGACCTTTATCCGAAAGGATGCTGAGCTTTGGACTAACTGTGACAACTCCGTATGCCCCTTTGGGACTCGGTTGCGGTGGGTCCAGCGAGGCATTGGCGAATTTGTACTGGAATAAAACTCTTTTTACTTACATAGCAAAATACACTTGGTATTGCTAGCATATTTTTTGTTTGGTTTCATCAAACTATTATAATATTTAGGTACAAGATGGCCTCCAATCGTCTTTATTTATTTACTCGAAAAATATATTTTTTAGATTTAAAGGTATATTTTATTATGATGCGAGAATAAAACATATATTACCTACAGCGCGTAAATCATTCAAAATCATTAATTGAATGATTTACGCGCTGTAGCTAATATATATAATAGCTGTAGCTTATATAATGTATATTAAATATATTCGTTCAACATGTAAATCATTCAAAATGATACCAAAAGATAATAAAACATAGGTTTCAGATAAAATAGATTTACAAGCATGGACATAATCACCTGTAATAATACATCCCGGATAGCGTAATATTTAGGAGTGGGATCACCAGCTTCTGTTAGCGGAGCGTCGTAATCATATGAAGTGATGTCTGGCTGATAAGTGCCGTCAAAGTTTGCACCTTAAAAAAAATAATTAATTAATGAATGGATGAAACATTTTATTGTACACCACCTACGGAAATGAATATGATATAATATTTTAAAAAAATGTGCAATAATAGGCGGTCTTATCGGTAAAAACCGATCTCTTCGAGAGAACCCGACCTTATAGTGAGAGAAATTTACCGAGCTGATGGGTTTGTACCTAAGACTTAGGTAGTACGTAGCCTTTACGTAGTATTCGAAAATTAAGTACTTTATAGGTAGTACAATTTGGTTTCCGTACATTTTTTGTTTATATAACCCACTTAAGTATAAGCAGATGCTTATATTGTTAATTGTTTTTTGTAGAGTCGTTTCCGTAGTATAATTTTAATTAGGGAATAGGTTTAAGGAAGACAATTTAGTTTTAATGTAATTTAGTGCTTAAGTATTGTTTATAATGACTGTGTTCTGTGCTATGCCCTTTGTTAAAAAAAAATACAATTACAATTAATGTTTAAAATAAGAAACAATGAACACAGCTAAAACATCGTGCTCTGTCTACAAAAAATATCCTAATATGTGATGATTGATAATAAGCATCGTTTCATTGCACATATTTTACCGATATCGTCATGATCACCCTTCTCAGATTAAATTAGTAAGGATTAGACTAGTTGCTCTTCTTTAGCTCACCTGATGTATATTCAAAATTGGATCCTCCATAAAATACGTAGAAATTAACATTGATTTTCTTTTCAAGCATTGCTCGTAAGGTCATAACGACACCTTCTGTAGTCGCTTGGGCGAATCGCTCGCCCCAGTGCGTTAACCAGCCGGGGTAAAATTCAGAGTTCATAAGGGGCCCCGGCGAAGGTCTGTATCTCTTTAGAGTATCGAATTGTCTCAGAGCTAAAACATTAAGAAAATTTATTAAAATATGGCTCTCCCTTGCTGAACTTTTAGATACCATTGTTATATGTTAGGCATTTTTGAATGCAATTTAAAAGCATTAATAGGCCAACTCAACTTGTTCAGTTTTGTATTGATGTAATTGTGATGTTACATCCTTATTAGTTGTTTGCGGCTGTAGAATTAATTAAATATTTATGAAGTATTTAGAGAGGACTCTAGATACTAATGAACGGCCTGGCGCGGCGTTTCTAATTTATTCGCTGTAATGGAATGTTTTTCTTTGTAAAATCCGGATTGGGAGACTAGGTATTATGAGTTCCATAATTTGCAGCTCCAGATAGGTTTTAATTAACGCCGTATCAATAAATAAATATTTACTTTGTTCTTAAACGAAATATGTTTGGATTTTAAATTTAAAGTGACTATTCCATACTTTTACCACTAATTAGTATGTTAAAAAACTCACGTTGAGGTTCGATTCCAAAATCGATGGTGGCTAACACGTCAGGTATCATACCACCGCGAACTAGTGACGGCCCATCCGTAGTATACAGCAGAGCTTTGTCTTCCACGTGCTCTTGCATCATGTCACGCAATTTCTTCTTGTATACCATATCACTGTCGTAGCTCCCATATTCGTTCTCCACCTTAAAGGTTAAAAACTATATAAATAATTTTGATACGCATATTGATCTAAGCCGTTATCGATCATCACTAATTGCTTTAGTGGAAAAACTCAAAACCATCATTGAAGGAATCCTTTAGTAGACAATACACACTGGATCATGTTAAGCAAAGGGGAAGGCGTAATTAAAATATCGCGGATTCGCCCGCGTGAACGTGACTTAAACCATCTCATAAATTTATAATAAATTTGGTATGGACCAAATTTCGTAAAAATGCGTTTAGTAGATTTTGAGAAAATCTATAACATGCACACAGACAGAAAAGGGGACTTTGTTTCAAAATATGTATAGATTATTGTGACCTACCTGGACCAGAATTATGGGCCCGCCATTACCGTACAACAAAGGCGATACTTTTGAAAAAAGTTTGTCCAGCCATATCTTAGTTTCTTCTATGAAATCTGTAACAGGCGTATACTTATTAAGTTCAGTTTTCATGATTTTACGTATGCCGTAAGAAAGTCAAGTACCTACCTTTATTGGTGGTACGTAGTTTTATGTTTGGGTATTTACCCAACAGCCAGTATGGTAAACCACCCTGAAATTTAATAAAAATAAACTAAGTTTAAAATTTTCTATTTCTACTGCCAAGCAGCAGTGTTTAGTCACTGTTGTGTTCCGCTTTGAAGGGCATTGTACGCAGTGTAACTGGACATAATAAGACTTAACATCTCATGTCTCAGGATAGCGAGCGCAGTGGAATACCAAACAATACTACTACATGTTGGGTGGTGTTTCTTCTGTTTATGGGCGGTCGTATCGCTTACCATCAGTCGAACAAATAATCGTCGTCGAAATAATCGAAAAAACAATAAAAAAATATGTTACATGCAACAAGAGTTTTCACTCGACTTCGCAAATGAATATCTATTTTATCTATTTATCCATAGCATCAAAGAATTCCTAATAGCGAAGGTAGGTACTTCAAAAATATGTGAAACCATAACATAAAGAATCTAGAGAAGGCACCAAAGGCCTTAGGTTAACGTTATAGTCTGATGCAACCCTGATACCGAAGACATGCCTCGGGATTATTAAAATACAAAACTATGTTAAATATAAAATAAACTACATACATTTCATATCCTAAATAATACATTATAATAGCGGTGTGGCAGTACATGCATAGTATGTGCATCGTGTACAGATTCGCCAATCCATTAAAAGATGGCTACTGGTGGAGGAAGAACAATTTCAAAGCATCGCAGAAATAAATAACAAGCCATTTATACTAATTCTAATTAATGATTAATTATAGTTTCAAAATGTCAGTGAATAGGAATTGTGTTATAGAGATAATGGACATCACAGATAGAGACATATTTGGATCTGACGATTGCACATTGGAGCGCTCACGGTTATGACGATGCATTTACATTGTGTAAATGTAACAAATAAGTTCTCAAAATTTATGTTTAATCTATAAATACAGAAATTGTAGTATATCGCAATCTGATAAAGTTAACAATGATCAATAAACTTTTAAATGATTCGTATCTATTGTTGATACAGATATTGATCAACATGAAAGGGAAACATGATCTTATTTTTGCAAAAAATTGATATGCCTTGTTTCCTTAAAAGACTTACTTACATTAACAACACAGACAAAGGGCATTTAAAATAATAATGTTGATTTCCAAGCTCACATCGATTTTTACGAAAGACAAATAAAAAAGCAAATATATTAAGGTCATTAAGACGCTGGTGTTTTAATAAGTTGCAAAGTTTGAGATATTGTGTAAAAACATAATGATAACATTTAAAAACATGTTTCCGCGCTTTCGCTCCTGCACATGAACATAGAGAATATATTAGAAAGAGCTAAGTATTGGCTGCACATTTCTTTGTCTCTTTCTACAGGCTGGTCTACGTCCTTATGGTTAGTCACACATTGCCAACTTACGACCTGTTTAATTTGCGTAACGAAATTTTGTACCAGGATTTAAAAATATCGCCAATATAAAGTTTTAATCTATGACAGAAAATGCACCAGTAAACGATATTATGTATTATGCGACATGCCCCTGGTTTCTACACGAGAGAAACTGTGACAGCGATAAAATTACTTAAATTATACACCAATACATCATTTGAAAGTTAGACATTGTGTTAAAATTGTTTACTTGCATACCAAGTCTCTTTCGGCGCATATGTACGGTCCGACACGTAGTAAAAAATGCAGTCCTTCTTCGGCCGCTATTTGTATAAACTTGACAAGGTCGCGGTCACCCTCGAATTTATATTGTCTCTCTTCTGGTTCATGGTAGCTCCATTCTACGTATCTATTTGTAACAATTAACTTGTTTTAAACACCATCATTGTTTTATATTATAAAGTATAACAAAAAAAACTGTCTTACGAAGCTACTGTGTTCAGCCCAGCTGCTTTAAATTTCCGTAGACGATCGCGCCAATAAACTGAAGGTACTCTAAAGTAATGCAGCGATCCTGAGATTATGTGCAAAGGATTTCCATCCAAAATGAACTGATCTCCAACGATACTTATGTTGTGAGTGTCATGGCTTTTCTGAAAACAACGTAAAATTTTAAATAACAATATCCGTAATGGGGGGATGTTACGAAAATGTTGCTTGTCGTTGTTTTTTGTTATAATATTTATATATTAGTAGCTTAGCTACCAGAATAGCTTACTTCATTAAAAATAATGTAAGTGTGTAGTTATTGTAATCTTAAATTAAACACAATAATTTAAACAATAAGATGGAGGTGTTCCGTCCTCGCAAGGCTCAGTATCTTCAAGAGCCCATTTTTAAAATATGTATTTGTAACATATACTTACTACTTACTATATTTAATGATTTTTTGTATTATACAATAATCAGGGACATCTATAGACAAAAATACTACAAAATTATTTTAAACCACCATTTTTACAACCGATAAGCATACGACTGGCGCGGCGTGCTGCAATCGTATTAATGGCGCTCTAAGTTACTCTAGTGCATTTTATTGGAATTGATTAAAATAATTCAAGGGCTGAAGTAAGGGACGGATCTACCGGAGGAATGAGATCATTTATAAATAAATATAATATCTATATTGATAACAATTAAATAAAAAACTAGAATATTTACTGAGATAACCAAAGTTCTACTGATGAGTTTTACAGCCGTGAGAGAAAGCCTATCTTTTTCTCGTGTCTGAATTCATATCAAGATACCTAGATACATAATTAAAATCAAAACAAATTCATTTTGCCATTTAAACGGCAGTGTTTAAGCTGTATAATGCAATATAACGAACATTGGAACGAAGTGTTACTTTTTAATATAAACAAATTAGTTAAAAATTGGTTACTCCGATTACTAAGCCGTCATACCTAGTATTGATTACTAATGTCCGCGAACATCTGACCAGATGTTGTAATAATTGTGTTCTTATCGCATATGGACTGGTTTCTATGTGAAATGTTAATGTAGTTGTCGCCACTCAATAATTTATACATGTATTTGTGTCATTTATGAATAGTCATTAGAAATTCAGACTCCTTCAGCAAAATATAATTGAAGTAAATTACAGTAATTTTAACGAAATGAAAAGTGTAATATTCTGCCGTCTTAAGAAAAAGAGACGTTTCAACATAAAATTATATGCGGAGAAAAAAAGAGTTCTTACATGTGTGTCTTTTTTATGATTATGAAAAATTTAGACAAGTACGACTTTTTTAGTATGACGGCATTAGTTAGGTAATAAAATCTGTAAAAGGGTAATCACGAAACAAAGAACTAGTAAACATTTTGTTCATAGGTCTCAATTTATAATTATTATTTGACAAGGGAAAATGTTTTAAAATAATGTTACTAATGACGAAGTAAACATCCGTATCGGTATTGTCACTTCATTTTTAGCGGTACGCTTATTCTCAGAAGTTGTAAGTCCATATTTTTTGTACCCCCCTTCCTTTCTGTACTTTTTAATGGTAATGTATTCAATATTTTCTATATTTCGTTTGGGGGCAATGCCTGCCACCGCGCGCCTCCACAAAAAAACCCCTGGGTAAGGTTATACTTATGTTATATGTATTTATATTAAGCGGTAGAATTAGCACAAAATGCAGTATTAAAAATGTGTAAGAATTCTTTTATTTTTATAAAACTATCATAGCGGTCTCTTTCCGTAAAAGGATCCATAGCTACAAAAATTATAAGGCTAAGAAATACGGATAGCTACACCTTTTTTTCATGGGCAAATCCTCTTAGATTGCCGCCTACTAATGGTAAGCACGGTATGTCGGATTTTTATCGAATAAAAACATTTTGGTCACCGTCTGCATCTTGGTCTAGCTCCGAGAGCTTAAGAGGAACACGCCAGAACTCCACCAATACGTCGCTTGAAAGCACTGCACCGGTGGCGGAATAAGAGCTCTTGCTAGTATCCCCAACACCCTTACCCCCATTACAATCTACTGGTAAGTTGTTAAGTAATGTCAATGGTTAAAAATTTACATGTTATCTCGTACATAATTACTAAATAAAATTTTTCATTCGGCCTAATTAATAATTGTGTTTTAATTTTAATTGTAAAGGTTTTCACACATAATAGAAGATAAATTAAACGATTGAACTAAAGCATACATACTTGGACTACGTGGTCAACTGGTGCTGAAAGTTTTTGAATATGATCTTGTCCATTGCTTTGTATAACTGAAGGCTCAAAACTGTCTAAATTTTGTGCTAGTATGAATTGACCATTTTTATTGCACCATACCACCGCCAATATGTAAAATGTCCAAATCAAAAACATTTTGAGCAACCAGTTCCCTTATTAAACCTAGAAAAGGAAAATAAAGGGGTTAATATCATGTAATGGTTAGTTAAAACGTAAAATTTTTATTGATTCATGAATTAATTGCTGTATAGGCACCTTGTAATATAGTAACACCTCACAAAATACTGATGAACTAATTTTATAATAGAGTTGATAAGTGTCCATTAGAATTCTTTACGAAAATTCTAGATCAATTCTAGAGTCAAGATTATCGCCATACTGTTTTTTTTTCCTTAGAAGTACTTTTCATTGGACATCATTACAAGCGTCTAGTAAATATTAATGGATACGTGAGACGGGCACTTGATGAACCTTCCTAATGGGATAATAATTCGATATGGCAATATTAATACTCATTCATCTTATCATAAGCACTTGAATGCAAATATAATAATTTCACATAACAAGTATATATTGGATACCAATTTTGGAGTCGGTGCCGAATTAAAATTGCTAGTTAGCTATATTTGTTGCAGTCCATCTATGAGCTAAATTTCTTTCAAATCAATTAAAAGGAGTAGGTTTGCGTGTACTACAACATACACAGTGAAAGGTGTAATACCAAGCACATGTATGGTGTTTCATCTTTTCATTTCCTCTTTTTTCGAGGCAGGGAGTGTAATACACCCACATTTGACCAGCTATATGTAACAGGGGAAGAATTTGGGTAGTGTACAGTTCACAAATTTGAATATTTCCTTAATAGCTTCCATTTGCTGTGCTGCGGCGATGTGTTTCTCTCCGGTGACGATCTGACTTGCTGACTTTGTACGCTGGCAGCACATTGTTTTCGTATATTCGTTAATGTATTTATCTAGCTTAACTAGCAATTTTAATTAGGCACCGACTTCAAAATTGGTATCCAATATATACTTGTTATGTGAAATTATTTTTTGGTTTTGAGTGGTTTTTGAAGGCGGTTTAATTTTTTGTTAAAATTATTTTTATTTTTTGCATTTTTGTGTTAGTAAAAATAAGACCGTCTCAATGGCATAGTTGTGTTTCGCTCACGATACGACTATCGCGATGAAATGTTACGCCCCTGCCTACCCCTGACACGGGGAAAAGATGTCATGCTATATGTATAAGTATGTGAGAAGTACAGTCAACCAAACTCAATGCAAAAACATAACTAATATATTTGGCTCACAGTACAACTATCGCGCTGTGGTGTAACACCTCTGCCTACCCCTGAAAAGGGGAAAAGGTGTGATGCTAAATATATGTTTGTTTGTAATAAGTGGAGTGAACTAAATCCAAGTCAAAACACAACTAATGTGTTTCGCACGCAATACGACTATCGCGATGAAATTATACGCCTCTGCCTACCCCTGACACGGGGAAAAGGTGTGATGCTATATATATGTATGTAAGAAGTAGATTCAAGCAAACCTAACGCAAAAACACAACTGATATATTTCGATCATACTATAACTATTGCGCTGTGGTGTTAGATCTCTGCCTACCCCTAAAAAGGGGAAAAGGTGTGATGCTATATACATATATGTATGTATGTAAGAAGTAGAGTCAATTAAACCCAACTGATATGTTTCACACACAGTACGACTATCGCGGTGAAATGTTACGCCTCTGCCTACCCCTGACACGGGAAAAGATGTTATGCTATATGTATAAGTATGTGAGAAGTACAGTCAACCAAACTCAATGCAAAACATAACTAAATACGTCACAGGAAAGCTAAATTCGCGATTTCGTTTTCTTGGACGACATAATTATTCTAGTTTTTAATTTTAAAACCAAACTACCGAAGTGATCTTGAAAAAATTTTATGGGACCAATCTGGAGAGAAATTCTTTCGAATAAAAAAGAATTTTCCAAATCGGTTCATAAATGAGCGAGTTCTGAGGTAACAAACAAACAAAAAAAAAATTAAAAAAAAAATTCACGTCGAATTGATAACCTCCTCCTTTTTTTTGAAGTCGGTTAAAAAAGAGATTTCAACAGTATTTTAAAAGATAAATAAATATTAAACAAAAAACCTTTTTGAATTATGTTATATTTTTATAATACTTTTAGTATCGCCTAAAAGACATTATTCTTAAAAATACTTTGAATGTAGGTAAATTAGAAAATATATTTACCCAGATAACTACATCATTTCTTATGATTGATTTTATAGTCAATTAAAAATAGCACGTGAGAAAGTGACTTTCTTACAACGCGTAGATAATTGTGCGTGTAATAGAGAAGATGTAGGATGTAATTATAACATTCTGAATATGCATGGGAATGAGGTGTAGACAGACATACATGTCGATATACTTCATTTGACTTTTTAAAATATTTAATACCTTTTCGTATAATATATTACATTTAATTAAACTCGGTATTTTTATGCTCACAGTTATTAGGAAGAGCGCACGGCCTTCGAAGAACAGCTACATTTTTTCCTTATTGGTAAACAGATACCTACACCCGGTGATATAAGTTACCAATTTGATTTTATTATACAGGGTTATTTTGACATTGAGTTAATAAATGAAACGATATACTCGTCTTTATTTTTGTTAACATTGTGCCAATAATCATCCATGAATAACGTATATTTTCACTAAAAATCTCGTATTTACTTTTCAGCTTTTTTTATAATTTTGTAGTCTGGTGCAAACATGATGTGTAAGTACGTGAGTGTAAGTACTTCTGACAGAGTATGACATTGTTTTGCGATGAATTTTCTTAGAGTAGTAGTAGTAGTGGAATAAGTGTGTGGAACATTAAAATATTTTCTATTAATATTTACTTTGTTTGGAACTTATGCTTTTATTTTAATACCTCTACGATTTGAGTAACTTATTGTAGAGTGTTTCATTTATAGGTAGTAACATAATGTCAAAATGACCCTGTATAAAAAACAATAATATATAATAATATTTATAAAAAAAACGTCTGGTTTTTCTTAATTGTTTTTTTACAATATATGTTACTTAACTTGACTTTGAACTAAATTTAGCAGAAACGTTTAACAAAAGAATTCTTTTAATAGCTCTTTGCGGCATTTAACTCTAGCGATAACAATTTAACTGACTATATTAATATGTTTGGTAGGTGTAAAATATTAAAAGAAACGTATTATATTCTGTCTTGATATGCTCTGTGTATAAATATGCATCAGGTTCGTCTAGGGAAGCATGGAGGTGAGCGAGAGATGACAATGATACTAAAGGCAGGCTGGATGGCAAAGGAATACCATGTACCTACTGATGATAGTATTTCCTATGTAGTAAGCAAGCATGCAACTATAAGCTGAAGTTGGCATTTCGCAACGGCATGGGTGGTTTAGTGTAGAACAGAAAAATGAATTACGTTTTAAATATTTTCCAGAAATAGTATATATATACAGCTCTAGAAATAAATAAACATTCATTCAATTTAATGGTTTATTAATGTGTATTCGATGTTGAACTTCCTGGTGAAATTAATACAGTGTAAACAACTGGGTAAAGGTATAATTTACATACAAAGCGGTTACTGTTTATTTATTCAATTAATTATTTTCTTTAGTACATACAGACATTTCGATACAAGATTTATATACTATCTTATCTCTTTATTTTTAATAGGTACTCACTTTGTGTTTTATGGCCATCTTTGAACACGGAGAACAAAACAAAGTCGTTTACATATTTTCAAACACATACCTACATAGAACAATTCAATTGATGTTCAACGTTTGTACATGTTATTTCGGGAATGAGAATTAGACATAGGAGGTTCGTTTGGTCCAAAAAACATGAAACAAAATGTTAGCCATGTCAAATACTCGGCTTAGTAGATGGAACAGTATGTATGTTATAACTTAATAGGCTATTTTATAATATCGGTCCATTACAGTATACCAAGACGTAATAACTTTTTATATAATACATGAATACACGATGTTATAATATATTATGTCTATTTATATTTTTTTATAGATTTTTTTGGCCAATTATTTAATTGTTAATTAATTTAAAACAAAACAATAGAAGAAAAAAACAAAATACAATAACTTCAAGAAAAAACGCTAAAGGGGCATTACACTATCACCAATTTGCAAACGGACAGAGCTCAGTACGTCCCCGTCTGTTCTTATGGCAATGACCCACGTTGGCTAAATGTTGGACTGGCAGTGAACTGTCTTGACCCCGAGAAACAACTGTGAGACACTAGCGGGTTAGTAGGTAAGTTATTAGATCAGACAAGTACCTGTGGCAGGTAGTTTTAATTCCGAACCGGACCGACGTGGATGTTCTCGGCGACCGCAGCACGACCGCTCACCGCGACTATCCTTCTGATACTCGCCGGTTGATTTCGAACCTGTGATCAAACACGTTTTGAATGCAAACTATTGTGCCGATACGCACAATATCATTAGGTATAAGTTACTATTATCTCTATGAAAATATTACACACTTTTTTCATGATAATTCTTTTATTTTTTGTTTCGATGTTATTAGATAACAAAATGTAGATTGTAGTTATTTACAAAGTTAAATTTTTAATATACCTACTCATGAACTAGTAGTTACACTAGATTTCGTTAGCTGGAACTACAGGAACAAAAAAGTTAGGACTTCTTTATAAAATATATTAGGCAGGTAGGGCACCTAATTTGTCCGTATGACAGTTCTAGGTATGGACGGGCCTTTAAAAAGAGGTTTCCAAAAGGCTTCCTACTAACTTTATTGAACGTCAATAACACTCTGCAAATCTGGGTGCACTTCATTTAATTTTTCCTATAACGAAATTTAAAACGTAATTATTATTTTTTTTATTAAATATGAATAGGGTCATATAGACGTAACACGAGGTAATTTGTGAACTTTGGTAGGTATATAACCAATACAGAGTTGATGAAGTTGTAGAGCTTGTAAAGTTAGGACTTGTGAGTTAGGGCTTGGTGCTACTTGAGATCTAACAACTTTTAACAGGAACATTGTTTTGAGTTTGTGTGACTTGGTAACGTGTACGTGCACTTTATATCGATTTGTTTTCATGAAGTTATCAAAATATGAGCAATATATAAACAAGTATGTTTCATCTACGTAATATTCGAGGTATTCTTAATTATTTATCGGGAGGAAAAACCAGCACGCAAGTAAAATATGCAACAACAACGTTTATTATTAAAATTTAAACAGAAGATAAATATTTTTATACACCGCTAATATTATATTGTTTTGTATATAATCTTTAATTTCCAGTTTAAAAGGATTTTTTATTTTACGAGAAGCAAGTCGCCTCTTTTCTTCAATAATCTTGGAAAATTACAAGAAAGTGTTATTGAACTATTAAAAAATTGTTGTGTCGAAACGAATTTTATTTTTAATCCAGTATTAAATCGCATCGCATAAAAATTGCAAAAATTCTGAGGTTTTAATGTTATTAAGTACTAATATTATAAATACGTATGTATGTGAATGGTTGGTTGTTTGTTAGAAGTAAACGTAGAAACCGCTAAACTAATTTTGATGAAATTTGGCGCAAAAGTTGGTTTGATTAACAAGTAGCAAATGTCGTATACCTGCGCAATAGATAAATGTCTCGCCAGTCTAACGGATAGTACTTTGATACCCAATATCGATCCATCCTAACCAGCAGACGGGATTAGATGCGTCCTCACTGGCATTCAAGGAACGGGAATTACTTAAATATTAATATGATTAACGGATCCCAAATATTTTATCGAAATATTTCGACGACATTGTACCTATATACTATATGAACCTATATACTATGTACTATTTAATTGTACCTATACACTAATTATTGTTAGAAAGCTGATTTAGTAGAGTTAAAATGACTACTAAAAAACTTACCAGAAATAGAAAAAGTAGTATCAGTAGTTAATCAAAATAAAATAGAGACATGAAACTATATAATAAGGTTGAATTATTAAATTTGAAGTAAAACTACAACAACTACAACATCAGATGGGATAAAAAAAAATGTTTAATACACAAAAAAAAACGGGGCAACTATGCTCTACCGTAGGCCTCTATCCTCTTTGTGAGACTTGAAATATTTTTTGTTTATTTTATATAGGTAATGAATATTATTATTTTTTTCATTTATCGGTTGGATGTTCAAAAACGGGTCTATAGATAATCATTAAATTGTTTTGTTAATATTAATAGTTTTCAAATCTAAGCTCAATTTCAAAAAGTCGGGTGTCTACACCACAATGAGTACAAAAGGTAGCCGATAGCTATTTTTTATACCGGTAAATTGCTCCTAATGCATAATATACGAGTATAAATTTTTAATCTTATTATTTAAGTAGATGGCACTTACGTAGTACAAATAGAGCTGTGGATCGCTACAGCGCGAAGGACTTTTATAATGGAAAAGACTTTTCACCCGGGCAAAGCCGCAAACTACACGTAGTTATGATAATATAAAAGTATTATTTACTGGAATAGGTTATTGCAATAAGAGGAAATATATCAAATTACATCATTTTAATCTTTATAAAACTGTTTTGTGAAGGAAAATAAACAAATATATGGGAAAAAAGAAACAATATGTTTAATAAAAAAAAGCACCAACATAAACGTCATGTATTTTAATTTATCACACAAAAAACATTTTTTTTGGAAACATGTCTTGTGGCCGTTGTCTTGTTATGGACGTTGGTGCTCAATATGGCCCGTAAAACTATTTCAACGTAAGTATGCTACCGACGTGTAAGTATAACTTTCGTCTTATACTGCTGTCAAACCATGTTCTTTCTAAAACATCAATAGAGTATCTAAACAAAACATTAAACTTAAACTACTTTATGGATTTTTTTAATAAATTTATTTAATTTTTACTCCTGATGTTTCGAAGACTGCAATCCTCTTGACAAACAAAACAACAAAAAAATTGGCTATGGCGTATAAAAAAAGTATTTTAAAAAAACATATAAAATAAAAACAATTTGGAAAGAAACACATTTCACCGAATTTAAAATAAATCAGATAAGTATATAGTGATCTAGCACAATATTTGGCAACATTAATAACAATAAAAGGGATGTATATTATAACGTCGCTGACTTTTTGTTTGTGTGAGAAGCTTGTGGTGGGCTTTGAGTAACATTACACCTGAGCTCAGTCAGTAAAATCTTGTGAAAATATAACGAATGGCAAAAAATAATAAAACTTGCCTATAATTCAACGTCGTACAGATAAGGTTAATAGTAAAAACAATGCAATGTAGTTTAATTTTTATTTAAAAAACAGTTTAGTTCATGGAAATAATAACTTGTTCGCTGTAATGACGCATTACAGAATGTTAGCTTATTTCAAAATGGCCTTGCTGTTAGTCACAGATGCAATTTAATTTGTGGTCGCAGACGCAAAGACCCACACTAAAAACTATAAATCATTTACCAAATCAATTTGAAATGATTTCGTATAGTTTTAGTAGGATTTTTGAAACTGGACTATGTTGGGAACTAAGGTATGTTCTGTCACACCACCTTATTAGTTTTGAAGGTAGGGCACTGATTTCCTAATTGATTAATATTTCTCATCAACAAGACTTAAAGTCAGACGCATGCGCATATTATTATATGCTCATGTATACTAGGGCATCTGTGTTACGAGAGACGATTAGCGAAAAATGAATCAAGTTAGAAATGAATGTCATCGAGCAACCAAAAGCGAGTATGTGTAATGGTTAGTTTTTACCCTAAGGTTTGAAAGTATGTTAGAAAGCGACGAGTGGCTACCCGCTTAGCTTCATTACTCTATTACTAGCGAGTATTTCTTAAGCGCCGCCGAGCGTTTTTTTTTATTTGCCTCTAGTTGCCGCGACATGCTGGAAATCCGGACATTCTCGTCGGAGCAGTGAAGATGCAATATTATTTACAATTAATTTGTTATATTTAGCAATCAATCATCGTCAATTGAATAAAATACACCCAACAACGAACCTACACCTAGCAGTTGCTTAAACATTCCATTCCAAAGCGACGTATGTGTAACTTGTATTAAATGTATGATAGAAGATTATAGTCGTTAGTCACAAACTACGGAAGAAACCCTTACATCAAGCAGACGCGATAAAATTATAAATACAGATACCTACTTTAGGGTTTATCTAGAATTTAGATAGTGGATAATTTATAACAAAAAGATATTCACTAAATTAGTGGAAGCATTCATAAATTTTTCCTTAAATATTTAATGTCGATACGTGTGAAATTCATAATAATATACATTGCACATTGGTTTTCTATTTCCTCATCACAACTTTGGTAAGTATATGTATTTGTTTTAGTTCGTAACTAAGTCGTTTTCATATCGCCGGTAAAATTAGGACGAGAATTATTTTCTACTTCATTGTGTTTATCACCCACAAGACAACATCGATAGTCAATGCCTGCGAATAGTGTATAGCATTGTATTGTTTGAAGGTTAGAAAATAGACCCTGGTTTGAATATACGCCAATTAATACACAATGCGCCACGCAATGTTGAACGCAGAGTGACTAGTTTTATAGACAATAAAATATTTGAAATTAAACTAATTTTCCGGATTCTATCGCGGTTTTTTGTTTTTTATTTTTCTCCCGACGTTTCGAAGACTTTGCAGCCTTCATGGTCACGGGGGGGACTGAGGTGTTGTTCATCCGCAAAGTCAAAGTTACAATATCTACCTACATTTTACAATTATACAACTTTTTTAAAATTTTAGCTGTTGGTGGTCCGATCTACGCAGAATGAGCTCACAGTGTCTTGAAGTCTGGCAGCCGACTGACTCCGGAAAATTAGTTTAATTTCAATGTCTAACATTCGCGTAAATATAAGAAATCATTAAATAAAATATTTTTTATTAATTTATCATATAATGTGTTCCAAGGATGGATATAAAATTGGATATATACCAATGACTAAATATAAAGAGGACAGGCCTCAAAAATTAGCTATATGAATAAGTTATATTTATGTTAGGCAAATCGACGCAGAATTGTCAATATATATGTCTATCTCTTTTACTCAAAGCTTACTTGGAACGCAACAAAAAAAGACAAAAATAATTGCTTTCTTCGCATATGGGACTATTTCGTTTACTTCAACACACTGGGACCGCCTTGCGGCAATAACGCCATTTGTTGCAGGCGAGTCAGCAAGTACATGTAGTGTCAGACGATGTAAACAAATCTTCATAAATATTGAATTTAAAGTAATATAATCATATTCTCAATTGTTCAGTGTGTTTATTAGTGTATTTGTTAAGTTTCGAAAATGACTCAGTGTTGTGTGAAAGGATGCAAATCGAATTCACGCAAGAAAGACCCCGAAATATCTTTTCATAGGTTAGTAACTGTTTTACCGAAAATTAGCAAATATATTTGTATATTTACTTTTGGATTTGTTTTATCAATTAAAATGATATGTGGATCTGGTTTGTTAAGCTTTGGACCCTTTTAGGCGTGATTTATACACATTAAAATCATTATGTTTGTTTACACACGAGCTTAGGGATGGGTGGGTGGATTTGTTTAGAAATTATTGATATCGATATTTTAACAGACGCCCGTTTATCAGTTACGGTTTTTGTCTTTGAAAGAATGTTAGAGCACACATCAATATTGTCCAGAAGTCCAATAGTTATCCAGAACGACAAACTAAGTGAAATTAGAATATTTTTTTAAGATAACCAAAAAATTTAAAAACCAAGGCAAAATGAATTGAGAATATTGAGCGACGTGATTGGAATCCTACACCAAATACATATTTCTTTACATTTTGAGAAGATATGCATAAACCACACGTTTAATTAACGCGAGTAAAGATAACTGTTTTCCAACAATATTCCCGATAAGTAAAATAGTAATGATTATTATACTTCACCTAATAGTAATATTACTTTAATATATTGCTATGAATAAAATTAGAATTGTTACATAAAAGAATAGATAAACATAAAAGAAACAACATAAAGATGAAATGTAAGATATATTTTTACAATTGGCGGTCTTATGTTTCGAGCAACCTTTGCATGCACGGAAATAGATACATAATCATATTGTTGTTATTGCAAATAATTATTATAATTGATTATCTTAACCACCATCTTTACGCTCATTGATTTTAGTTTGCTGAAACATGGTTATGTTTCTCGATCAAAGAGCATAATAATAAAATAAAATAAAACCAACCAAATAATTGCTGACTACGCTATCTTATTCCATTTATCATGTATTAAGTAAATATGTTAATCTGTAACTTAAATTTTTAGCAAGGAATAGTGCAACATACAAATATAGATCAAACACAACTGGATGTTTGTCACAACAGGTACTGCTTTCTTTAACAATTGTTACTTATAAATCAGTTTCAGTTTGTTTGTTTATATTATGGTTTGTTATATTTATATTATGGTAGAACCTAACCCTTTTCGTATTTGATCTTTTTTGGCTTGTTTTTCTCTCTTTTTAATTCTTCGATGTCGATACAAAATTTTCGGTACTAGCATGTCACTATTGTAAGGGGCGGAGTCGGCGCCATTTTATGCATTAAATGTGCCGCATGTCACGTGACCATATTACCCATCCTCTATACTCTTTAATCATTGATATATACTCACACCATCCTTAGAACTCCATTATCCCATAATGCATCACAACTGAAGGTTCCATGTCCATAATTTTGATGGATACAGAATAGTGCCTCTATGGTGCGAAAATGTTTAAAATAATATTTATTTTCTACCAACTTTAAAAGAGGAAAGGTTACATTCGTCATAATTTATTTTTATATAAGTTCGCCAATTTTTTTTAACTCCTGGTCCGATTTAGACGATTATTTTCGTTTCTATTTCGTATAGATTCCAAATGGTCCCATTTTAATTTCATTGTTATAAAATCTTGGACTTCAAAGTTGCAGAGAGGAACTCACCAAAATCAAATAGGATTTTGATGATTCTTTTGTTTTGGATACAATATAGCTTCAAGATAAGTACTTACTATTATGTCAAAAATATCGTTGTTTGACCTTGAACTTCCAAGATGTAGCAAGTAACTCCTCAAAATAAAATAGGATAAGAATGATTATTTTTGTATTAGGTTCAATTAGAAACGTTTTATAACTAACAAAAAGCTCTGTAACAAAAGCAACGGACTCCAAAAATAATCTTAAAAAATCATCGAATTTTGTATACGCATAAGGAATTATTAAAACAAGCAACGTAGGTTACCTTTACACTTTGTGTTTTTATGTTTATATGTATATGAACACTAAATATTTTTTTGGAGTCGGTGCCTAATTTCTATTAATAGCTAAGCTAAATAAATAAATGAAATATATTTAAATTAGGCATATATAATATCAGCCCTGTATTATATACTATCCCACTATTGGGCACGGGCCTCCTCTACTACTGAGAGGGAGGGCCGGCCGGCTGGCCTAGTGCGGGTTAGTAGACTTCACACACCCTTGAAAATTCCTAATAGAGAATTTCTCAGATGTGCAGGTTGCCTCACGATGTTTTCCTTCACCGTTAAAGCAAGCGATAATTCACAAAGAATACACACATAATTTTTTAGAAAATTCAGGTCAGTCAAAAAGAGGTGTGTGCCCTTGGGATTTGAACCTGCGGACATTCGTCTCGGCAGTCCGTTCCACAACCGACTAGGCTATCGCGGCTTGCTAATTAGGCATTGCATTTAAATAAATAACATAAATCATGAATTGGAATAATGTCTTATTAAGATGTTTTCAATTACTTTTTTTGGATGTAGTGCATTTTGGAGTTATGTCTGATACATCAGTTACTATTTTGCCTTATCTTTAATAAGAAAATGAAACTCCATTAAGATTATGTTCGTTTCTTTTTAAACGACTTCTAAAACAAGAGGAGGTTATCAAATCGACGTGTTTCTTTTTTTTTGTATGTTTGTTACCTCAGATCTCGTTCATTTATGAACCGATTTAAAAAAATCTTTTTTTATTCGAAAGAATGTACCTCCAGAATTTTAATTAGGCACCGACTCCAAAATTGGTATCCAATATATACCTGTTATGTGAAATAATTTTTTGGTTATGAGTGTTTTTTGAAGGCGGTTTAATTTTTTGTTAAAATTATTTTTATGTTACTAAACCATTCCACAGATGCACGGCTTAGATTTTCCTTCATATTCACAAACTTTAACACGGAGTGTGTAGAATGTATACTCATCCACAAAAGTAGCTGAACAAGTTCAAAACTTTAGAACGCTTACATATCTTTTATAATTTTTTTTTTCTTTACCTAATCTAAATTAATCCCCCTGAGGTTTAAATTAGTCAAAATTTTTTTTTCGTTAGGATACAAACATTTAAGTTCTGTTGGATTTTTGTTACTTGTTCAGCTATTTTTATATTATTATATTGCACATACATCGATTATCAATAATTATTTGGAAATACTTATTCTTAATATTGATACAGTTAGGTACGTTCTTTGTGAATCATTGACGAAATACGTACCGATCTAT
>NC_051131.1:7803659-7835591 GCF_014839805.1 Manduca sexta
AAGAAGACGTTTAAACTTAATTTTACTGAAACTAATGATTGAGTATTAAACATTAAACTCGTTAGTGGCGTGCAAATAAACATCCACACCTGACCCCTGTAAATGTCCGGTCAAAGAAATACTAAGATTATCCATCGTATTACATTCAATCATCGTTCAAGTGTAAATAACTTACTATACGAAGTGTCATTTGGCCGTTGAAATAATAAAGTGTTGTCTTCCGTCTCGAGCGTAGTGTGAGGATGGTTCCGGAGCGTACTGGCATTAACGGATTCATTGACTACTACCCAGCGGTAGGCCGTCGGCTCGGGATTCCCCTTCACGATGCACGTCAAATTTATAGACTCGTTTTCTCCTACACCGTACTCGATTGTACCGTCGTTTTCGCAGTACGTTGGGTCTGGAATATATTATTTCGTCATTTGCTTACGTTATGTAAATATACAGCAGTATCGCTAAAAAGTTGTGCGGTTAGTACACTTGGGTTAACTGAATAAAAAAATATCAATTTATTTATTAATTCAAATGTGTATAACTTAATATTAGGAATAACAATAATTTTGCTAACAGAGAGCGAACAAGTTTGTACATAAACTTTTAAATTTCTTTAACTCTAGGTCAATCTTCAGATTTTAGTGTAATGTATTTGAAAATTATACTTGTAATATATTTAAACTGCAGTACGTTTTTTACATTTTCAGTAAAAGTGTTAGTTTAGTGGTAAATTCTTACATGTAACATCGATGATTAGAGGTTCGCTGTAGGAGGAGCCCTCGTCGCTTGTCGCAGCACAAACATACTCGCCCGCATCAGATTCCTTAACGTCCACTAGGTCTAGAACTCCTTGAATTTTATCAGTATCCACGTTTGACAAAATATCATCCTGAAATTCATAACAGTATTACTTAAGTATATAAAGATTAATAAAATATTTCAGTTTGGATTTTTATAAAGCAAGATATTTCTAAACAGTGCGCACCTTTTTGGCTAGAAGTGATAAAATAACATTTTAAAAGGAAATACCTCATGAAACCAAATGAGTTGGTACACTGATGGATTGGCTTTATAATTGCATGCCAATGATACATCCGAACCTTTGACAACTGCCAAGGTGCCGTTATCTACATCCGCCTCTACTTCTATTTTTAATATAGGTGCATCTGAAACAGATTTTTAATTGATTAATTCAACAAATCATTCATAATGTCTCATCATTATAAACAGGACAACTAGTTTACGATGCAATTATAGTTTGACAGCGGTATAATCATGTTGTGATCTCATAAGGCGCACCCACATATTATGTTTTATAGCGAAACTGTGTAAATAATTTAGCAACCCAGTACATTATTTTTTAAACGCTACCTTCTGTGTGCACGAGTTTATAAATCTGTATTAGAGATGCATCAAAATTTAATACTATTATTTTAGTTTATGGTCTTGTAATAAGTAGAAAATGCAGACTCAATCTTAGTCTGCATTTCATGCAAAAATATATTTTGCAAATTAAAACTCACATAAAACAGTAAGTGGCAGGCCTTGTGCACATATAAAGCTGTCATTCCTCGCAAATAGGCTGGCGCGCAGCAGGTTATCCGCGACTCATCGTGCTCTTGGCTTATAGTCAACACAACGTCGCTGACCACCAACCTCTGGGACGGCTCTTTCTACAAGTGTTTAACGATTAGCATTTTTGGAAATGAAGAAATTTAACAACATCGGGTAGTAAATTTATTAAATATTACAGGGAGACCATGGTAGTTAGTACTTATACATTGTAAGACAGTATCTACCTTAGATTTATTCACGTTTCAAAGGATACAAAAACAAATTTTGATTTAATTTATCAATTGAAAATCGGACCTCCGAATATGTGTACGTTGCCAGTAAATCAAAAAAGTATTATTCAAAAATGTTTTTTGTTTTATAAAACGCGCTTACGGTAACGTTTTGCTCCAAATTGTAGAGGTGTGAGTCATTAAGCTGCCACGTGAGCGGGGGCGGCGGTCGCGCGCCGAGCACTCGGCACTGAAGCCGGAGCGCGTCCCCAGCACGGACTCGGCCCTGCACGCTGCCCGACGCGCCGTCTTCCACGCGCAGCGACACCAGCTCCGGTGGTACTGGTCGTCATAAATAACTACATACCAGACTGCACCACATGATTCCCCGCGAAAAGCTCAAAAAACTGTTGTTATTTTTAGAGAATTACTTGACAACTAATTGTATCATTACAGAAGTTATTCAAGCATGTACCTAGGTGGATACTTCTACAATCCAAGGATATCGTCGGGCACATAGAAAAAACAAGCAATTTCCTTGTTATTTCGATTGTATTATTATGGTTACAGACGTGTAAGATGTTATGAACTTTACAGATATGTAAAAGATTTTATTCATAAAATATTATTTATATTTCTTCATAATCATTAGTATAGGTTTTTTCATACTTCGTACTTTAGAATTGTAACTTAATTGAAAGTGGCTATTGACTGGTTTTAAAGTAAGTTGATATTAAAATACGTTTTTTGGCCTGATTTTTTTATCAGACCGATATAAAAGATTATACTATTAAGACCAGTGTACTATAGATGTTTAATACATCTATCAATACTAAAGAAATCCTTTTGAATAGAAAGTTTAGTTGATTTGTTTTATTTAGTCAACAAATTGCACAGTCATATATGGGTACATATAGTCAGTGTATGAATCGATACAAAAAATAATAACTTTCTAATTTAGCGATAGTATCAGATATGACGCAGCCTATACATGTTAGTTATTTGCTTAATGAAGATGTGAAAATAAGCTCACTAAGAAATTTATAATCAGCCAGGCATTCTTAGTATATATCAGTATGTAATTTTGTTTTAAAACCTCATCTACAAATAAATAATTAGGCGGGTCCTCAAAATGGAAAGAATAATGTAACAAACAAAATGCTATGTCTACGTATACAAAGTGTATCACATCTATTGAGATCGTCGGATCGGATTGCAATTTGTAATATAACCAAATAGGTATCTATGCGTTCAGTCACATACAAAATTGCATCAGCTAAGGTCCAAGATGCACGACGTGCGTCTGAACATCAATGCTACTTACAGTACATATCAATGACGACGTCAATGGAAAGCGGTGCGGTTTTCTCATTGTTCTGCGCGTAGCATGTGAGTATGCGGCCGTGATCCTCGCGTCGGAGAGGCCCGTACATAATGTCACTCCTTACACGATGTTCCGACAGCGGAGTTGATGTGTTCTTTAATAACCGTTGCTCGGTCCACCATGATAGCGTGGCTTGAGGCTTACCTTTGTGATAACAAACAGATAAATTTATGTTCAAACTGCTCTCTTATTGGTATTTATAAGACTAACGAGACAAAACTAATAAATAGACAACTCCAAAGAACCATTATTTCTAATCACTCTTAGGAGTGATTAATGCAGTATTCTTGTTCCCTCTGCCATCATCTCGGTCCAATGTGTGGACGACGTACGTACCTTTTACAAACATAATGCAGAGAGGGTTTATCTTTCTCATAATCTGCTGCCTGTCTGTTATTCTGGGCTTTGACAGGGTTCCGACAGGAAGATCCAGTTGACGCAAAGCGTTTTAGAAAATATCATTCAATGTCAAAAGCGTTGTCTGACCTGGGAATCGAACCCACGACAGGATGAAGCGTTAGTAATACAACTATTTACGATACCATGAATTAATTGTATTATAATATGGTGACATCAATAAAGGATGGGTAATTACCTCCAAAAGCAACACAAAAAAGATGAACAGTTTCGCCAACGTAGTAAGGTCCTAGATTTCGACTGACGTTGACGCCAGCGGTCGCCTTTGCAATTTCTGTGCTATTATCATGCACCACCCACAATACACGTGGCGGTTCTGTTGATTTAAAAGAATAATTAAATAATACGTTTAGGGTCACCAAAAAATCTTATTTGTTAAAGTACATAAATAACCTACATCTAACAACCTCTTGTTATGGTAATATCTATTGTTTCGTTTTCGATAACTTATAGGTAATAAATATAGTGTAATGTAATATAATTTTCTATGGCTTATAATTTTTTTAAATCTAAAACCATGGCTACAATTATCTGAATTTTTCAGTACATTTTAAGAAACTATTCGTAAAAATTACAGATTGCCGGGGAATGCTATCTGATCAATACTTTCTTAGCATATACATATAGTGCCCCTGGTCTAGTGGCCGTTTAGAAATTTATGGTTAGAGAAAGATTAGCTGCAAATTTAGGCACAAGACACACTGTGTAGGCACGTTCCTTGATAGAGATATGCACCTTTGGTCAAGGGGCTCCAAGCACCCCATTAGGAAACATTCATTTAGTAATTGCAGCTTCACTCATGAAAAAAAGAAGTGCAATAACCACACAATTAAACACATAAGAGAAACAAAATGGTTTTTGGGAGTGAAAGTTTTAAATCTTGGTTCACGTCGAATGATAAAAGGCGATAGGTTAATTAAGTAACCCTGAGAATTGCTGAATATGGAATGACCTCTCTTAACGAGAGCCAATATGTATGACTAAACAGGATCATATCATTATTTTGCCACAGTACATGATTAATACAGCTATAAATAACACAGCACATACAGTAATACAAGCGGTATGACACGTTACCCGCGTGGAAATGGTATGCTCTAGGTATACGTATGTTCATATGCAATGTAGAGACACCTGGGGTATGCGCTGCGTTTAACGAAGATAATGTCCTATATTTCCTGGAATTGATAAAGAGTAGGTATGTCAACTACAGAACGTAAATTTTATATACAATTATCTATAGAGAAATATTCTATAATCAAAAGAACTCGTATGATAAATATTGTTTTGGGTTTGCCATCGTCGCGTCGAGTTTTTATGTTGGTTAATCGACACACTAATCAATAATATTTTTTTGCCTATATAAATGTACTGTTTTCACTTTCATTACTTTATCGTTCACAATACAGCATCATACTAGGTTGCGATGACGCAAAACTAATTTGTATGTTAATATTGTTGTAATGTTTACGTCGCGCAATGGTTTAATAAATGGAGCGAATGGTTCCGGCGCTGTCAGCATCCTCATTAGCCGGCCCTCCAATTAGCCGAAGCGCGGCTGTTATTTCGCTGGATAGGTAAACTCCGATGCATTTTGTTCGTTTGTAAGCTACGGACTTGTTACAAAAATAGATAGCGATGCGATCGACTATGCCGTCAATATTGGATGGACAAGCATCTTTTTATTGAGAATATGAATTAATAACGTTATCTAGACTACTGTACTGTACGTACTTAAGTACATGTAGTTTTATAATTCACGCTTTCATCTAAAGGATAGGTGAAGAGACAACTAGTGAATCCAAAATCCATAAATTATTTTTTGATTTGATTATTTTTTTTGCTTTGACGGGAAGCTCGTCTCGTGTTCGCCTGATGGTAAGCGATATCGCCAATAAACGGTAGAAACACCATCCAACACCTTGAATTACAAAGTATTGTTTGGTATTCCTCTGCGCTCGCCATCCTGAGACATGAGATGTTAAGTCTTATTATGTCCAGTAATTACACCGGCTACAGTGCCCTTCAAACTGGAACACAACAGTGAATAAAGACTGCTTTTTGGCGACAGAAATAGACGTTGCGGTGGTTCCTACCCAAACACACTCTCACATATGAGAAACCTGCCACCACCACCAAATTCTGTAGTTTGCAAATAATCGGGCTGATAGAATGCCCCAACTTATATCAGGCGAAAATTTAGAATTAGGTTAATAAAGGATATACTATATTATTATATAATCTGCCTTCATATAAATGCATTTGTTTTGGAGAAATGTGCATGTAGTCTCTATTATGGTGGTAATATTATTGTCTAGGAAGGACCTACTACCTTTTGTAATCATTCCATTACGTTAATTTGAGCCTGACAGTGCGGCGGCATCATTTGATCACAGCTATTGCCTCCATCCCGATCTATGTTTCCAACAACGGCAGAGAAAATCATGCCTTTATCTAAAGACTCTAAAATCTATGTTGTATTTACCTATAAACGAATGGACTTATAACTAACTACATGTCTGTGAGTCCATACATGTAAGTACTACATATTCTACATAGGTAATAACGTATTAAAGAACTATTTATATACGGTTATTCTCTCCAAAGATATTTATTAGCCACCTACGTGAGATATGACATTATATTCTAAATTTAATTACGAAAATAAAGACATATACTTAATCTTACCAATGACTAGAAGCTGGACATACGTCTTGTGGGCAGGACTTGATGCAAAATCAGCTAAACAGTGGTATAGTCCCGCATCAGAAGGGCGCACCGTGATGATTTGTAGCTTGTCGAGGCCGAGGGAGTCCGCAGTGAGCAGACGATACCGGTCACCGTGCGTGGACGAGGTAATTCCTGCTCCCTCCCGGAGGTCTCGACTGCTGGTACAAATTATATTCATGTTGGATTATTTCCTTGTATTAAGTAGGTGTATAACTTACAAACACCTATAATATAATAATATGATATGTGCAATAGTGTATGATGCCCCACTGTTGGCCACGGGCCCAGGGCCTAAGCTTGGTAGCAGTGCCAGCAATGTCAATAGGAATACTTTGACCTCTCGTCCACGGTCTATCACGCTGATGAAACGTGGATTGCGGGACTTTGCATATCCGTTAATTATTACGGACAATGCTCACATCGCATCCTAATACCTTCATAACTGAGAAAGGATACAGGTGTCCAAACGACGTGAAACGTGACTTAATTAACTACGTACCTTATTAGCTGGATCACAATTCCCAACCAGTGACATTCATCACAGTAGTGAGTGTTTCTATAGTGATAGCGTCTTCTTTTCAATAGTTTTCTTTATAAAATTTGAATTATTTAAACTTTTGTGCTTAAATTATATTTAAATTGATCATTCTATTCATAAAAAGAAATAAAAAGCAGTTCCTATTACGTAGACGTATAAATATATAAATGATCAGATATACCTGTAAAATGCTGTTGAAGAATTATTTTTGTACCAAGCTAGTATCGTTAGTCTGTCATCCTCTTTCTCAGCAAGTGACGTTACAAGGGAGTTCCGCACTGTGTCCTAATACGGCTTCCACTAAAATTACAATACACATTTATTTTTAATGCATTTTAATTTATGGCTAGGCATAGATCACATGATTAACGATAGAAATTGCATAAAATTTTGAGATTCAATTCACTATGCACATAGGGTTTCCATATAAGTCGCGTCTTGGTAAAATTGGATCCGCATTGTTTATTGATGCTGCCAAACAGCAGTAAGCAAGCAAACTTAGCGTAGGTTACAAGATGCTAAGCGCGTTGCGGTGTTATGACCTAGATCCTACTACGTAATTGAAAGTTCTAAGTACACACATTTTGTAAGCCAAGTTTTAGGTACGCACTGTAATTCATATCATCAATCAAAAAAAGAACCATTATATATGGACAGGTCACAAATCATTAAATAAAATTGTAGAGTCATCTGCTTCCTCTAAAATACGCACGCAAATTATAATCAATTGGAACATAATTTTAGAAAGTTAAGTACCATCAATCATTTGCTTTAGAACATTATTATATAAATTAAGATTATTATGAGTTAATGACCAATATAAGGCGTGTCCAATCGACGGAAGTTACAGAATTATGCCGATAGAGCCGCCACCTCTCGCTGTTTGATCCGGTATCTACGATATTCGAGACCTCGTATGTTTGTAGGTGGTATGTTTTTCGTATAATATGAGATTTGACCAGCTCAATTTGCAAGAATGTGTTTCAGTTTGAATGGATGTGTAGTGTGCAATGTCTGTAACATTTCCTTTGTTTTAAACTTTCCAATGCACGAGTTATTCTTCTAACTAAGTAGGCTATTCAAAACAGCGGTCTTTTTATGATTGAAGGAGTGAAATAACGTCATATAGGTGGTCTTACCAAATCCCGAAAAAAGGCAAGTTGTTGGAAAAAATCTTATCTAAGGTTAAAGAATTTTATTCTCAATATAATATGTAGATATATGAAATGATACCTATATATAGATATAGGTTATATATATATATATATATATATATATATATATATATATATATATATATATATATATATATATATATATATATATATATATATATATATATATATATATATATATATATACTAGCTTTTGCCCGCGGCTCCGCCCGCGTTATAAAGTTTTTCAGGGTAAAGTTTTCCGTTATAAAAGTAGTGGTTTCCCGTGAGCCTATGTTCTTCTCAGGGTCAAACTGACTCCATACCAAATTTCATCTTAATACGTTGGGTAGTTTTTGAGTTTAACACGTTCAGGCAGACAGATGCAGCGGGGACTATGTTTTATAATATATTTTTTAGAACTTTTTTAAGAGGAACAATCCCGTCATACATCATTGTTGCATAACTTTAACCGTTTACGCAGCGCACGCAACGGAAGCTCTCAAAACTAATAAATTGTCCCCGTGTTTGCAACATGTTTCATTACTGCTCCGCTCCTATTGGTCATAGCGTGATGATATATAGCCTATAGCACTCCACAAATAAAGGGCTATCCAACACAAAACGATTTTTTCACTTCAAACTGGTAGTTCCTGAGATAAGCCATTACTGCTCCGCTCCTATTGGTCATAGTGTGATGATATATAATTTAGAGCACTCCAAAAACAAAGGGCTATTCAACACAAAAATAATTTTTCAGTTCGAACCGGTAGTTCCAGAGATTAGCCATTACTGTTCCGCACCTATTGGGTATAGCGTGATGATATATAGCCTATAGCACTCCACGAACAAAGGGCTATCCAACGCAAAAAGATTTTTTCAGTTTGGACCAGTAGTGCCTGAGATTAGCCATTACTGCTCCGCTCCTATTGGGTATAGCGTGATGATATATAGCCTATAGCACTCCACGAACAAAGGGCTATCCAACGCAAAAAGAATTTTTCGGTTTGGACCAGTAGTGCCTGAGATTAGCCATTACTGCTCCGCTCCTATTGGGTATAGCGTGATGATATATAGCCTATAGCACTCCATGAACAAAGGGCTATCCAACGCAAAAAGAATTTTTCAGTTTGGACCGGTAGTTCCTGAGATTAGCCATTACTGCTCCGCTCCTATTGGGTATAGCGTGATGATATATAGCCTATAGCACTCCACGAACAAAGGGCTATTCAACGCAAAAAGAATTTTTCGGTTTGGACCGGTAGTTCCCGAGATTAGCGCGTTCAAACAAACAAACAAACAAACTCTTCAGCTTTATATAATAGTATAGAAGTATAGATTATAGGTATCATTACAATAGTATCGTTAAGTCTTTACGTTGCCGATATAGAGACCGTTAACTATAATATCAAAATACAACCCTTGTACCCTTGCCGCTGACTGGTGCATTAGTATTCTAGTTTATGTACCTACCTACCAACTTACATATTATGAAGTGTTAAAAACTACTACAATCCAAAAAATAAGTTCTCTGCTGTATCTTCGTTACTCAAACACCAACATGTTTAATATAATCGTATGTTAAAGTTATGCTGGATCCACCACAAAAAGAATCCTTAAAATCATATTTGATTCCGATAAAATCTCTTGTGCATTTTCGAAGTTCAAGGTTAAACAACGATGTTCTAAATACGGTAGTATCTTGAAACTATAGCCTACCTATTGAACCCAACACAAAACATCAAATTCCTTTTTGATTTTGAGGAGCTACTCTCTGCCTCTTCAAAGTCAAAGGTTTCTATACCAATTAAATCATGCTGGGACCGTTCCGAACCTACGCGAAACCCTAGAAAAAACTAATTATTTAAATCGGACCACGGTGTAAAAAAATATCTTCTTATTTTCTATATCTATCTTCTTATAATATTATTCTCTTTTTATTTAGTTGGAGTCAATGCTTATCAAATATTTATGCAAGAATTATATTCAAGAACTTTTTTATACATTTGTGTAGATTCTATGTTTTAATATGGCGGGGTGCGGGGGAGGGTAAAAGGTCTAGAAGAAATTGGGGACGTAATACGTATACTTACGTAACGTAATACCAGATTTCACTTAAAATTGTTTACCAATTTACACGTGGAAACATTGTGGTACTGCAAAATGTATACTAAAAGCCTTTCAAAATTTGAACTTTCATTTTGCGCGCGCCCGGCGCCTTTGGTGGCAAATTATGTATTGGAAAAACATACATAACGTTAACTTGTTGGGGATCATCAGAAAGTAATTTATTCTCAATGTTGGATGTATGTACCTGGACGAAATAAGTTTGAGATCCTAAGGCGTAGTCATAGCGCATATGTTAGAGCACCAAGACGCAGGTGTATTAGTAGAATTTCGGAAAACTGTACTTAGATATTTATCATATTTTGTACGTTATTTTTTTAGTCCTGTTCATGTTTTCGCATTATACATTAAAGAGCACCGATATCCCAATACAGGTCTAATATTATTATAATGCTTGAAACGTTTTCCAGCTATAAGTATTGTGATTTGTCAGTTGTAAGCAATTAATACTGTATTTCAAATTAATAGAATATTACCTATCATCATTTTATAAATACCACTAAGTAGGTTAGTAGGTACCTTATCTGTCCGTGAAAATCTCTTCAAATATTATTCAGCATTTACACAGATTATCATGGGGAAATACGTACCTACGGGTTGTTAAACCTTTGATTTGATTACAATAACTTATCCTCTATGAACAAAATATTAGGTCAATTATTATAATTTTATTGATACGGACACTTAAAATTCCGTAAGTTTTTAATGAATGGACACTATAAATATCTGAATAGCAATTTATTATAACATAGGCGGTACTAATTGGTTTAGTAGTCAACGTGAAATTTGAAAGCTTTTATAAATGGTCCAAGAAATAAATACCTATATGTATTCAATTAAATGCAAATAATATTGAGCAGATCCAAGAGCAATAAATAAAGTTTATAAAACAATGTGGTATTCTTACCGGTTTCAAAAATATCCTGCGCACAGATAGTTTTCGATAACAGAACAATAAAAATATATATAAAACTATTCATTTTTACACATCGCCACTTTCATGTAAAGCCATAATAAAATCGAAGTTCAAAATACGGCAAGTCGAAGAGGGCACGTCCCGATTGGGCGCGAGCAACGGACACGCGATTCAATTGGCGCACTCGACCACAATAAGCAGGATCGTCGGTCCAGGGAGCGCGGGACTCCGCTACCGGCTTGGCGCGTACGGCTCGGCCGCTTCCGGAGCGCCCCGCGTGTGACGTCACGCCCGTTGCTCAAACACCGCCAGCCGCCCGATCAACCATCATTTACCTTACACTTTTTAATTGGTGAGGTCAAAACAATTGGGTCACCTTTAGATTTATTTATTGTGTAAGCTGGGAAATGGGAATTTATATCCGGTCCTCATTATTTTCAGCTTATGAATGATTTCTAGATTTATTTTGAACTATACCAAGTTTACGAAATGCAGAAGTAAAGATTTCATTTACAAAATTAAGCACGCAGGGAATAATAAATATTAAAGTAAGATATAAATTATGAAAAGTTTAATCATACGTAATATGGTTTTTAAATTGACAAACGTAGGAATATAATATCAGGTAAGGTGTAAAAATGTTCAGAGTTGTTTTAGTGATTTCACAAACATTATTGCCAATATTGCTATAGCTGCACTGCCAACAGTTCCGACTAATAAGCTTCTTTTGTTTTTTTATTACTTTTCTCTTTGAGCAAAACCTAAAAATACATAAAACATTTAAAAATTAAGTAAAATATATATATATCTAATTAGCCAAGACCAGGATATCTCTGGCTCGATCGCGGAAATAGAACAATCAGAATAAAGTTTGATCGCAACACTCTGGAGATAGCTATAGGGATTTTTTATTAATTTTGATCATTAGGTACCAGTTATCCCAATTCGAAGAAATATATTTAGGGGGTACAAAAACTTCGACATTTGACTCCTTAAAATGATGTTGCTTCATTTGTATAGTTATTAAATCGTAAAATTTTAGGTTCGATTACCAGATCAACAAAAATGAATTTGTGAATATTTGGATTTGAAACCAATGACTTCATAAGTTAAATATAAATTCGGCATAGCAGGATGTACTAGTTGCATCTTTTCTTATCACTGGAGATAAGTGGGCATGAGGTGTCAGCTTATATTGTATGTAACATTATGTTTAAAACACAGATAAAAAATTACAAGATCAGTATAATGATCTCATTAGTATAGTAATATCTCATCTCATTATGATACAATTTCATAATTCCGGTACCATCAAAGAATGAAAAATTCTAGTTGGCTACCATTATTGTTGTATTGCACCACACTTAAAAACTCATATTTGTGTTGCAAATAAAAACATATTTGATTTCTCTTATACTTAGGAATTAAAATCTTAAACAGTCATCCCCAATTGTATCACAAACCTGGATGAGTTCCTTCACTAAATAAATCCATTGTTAAGGAATGCTTACCTTGAACTGAGTGTGCAATGCAATGTCCATTGAATTTAAAATATTAGTAATTTCACTCAATGTAGATAGGGATATGTCTGAGGCGTATTTCTCTTTGTGAAGCAGATAATCTGATACTTTGTTGGCCTTTTTTAAAGCCAAAGTATTTGCTAACATGCTTAGATATATTCTGTACAAGTGTTGTGAACTGTCTTCAAGAATGTCAATTATTTCCATAGCTCCAAGATTATTTTCCGGTCTTGATCTATAAAATAAATGGTTGCTTTATATAGTATGCATATATATGGCTAATAGTTAATAACACAGGTCTTTAGTGTTGATGTCCTGGACTATAATAACTTAAATTGTTATTGTCTACCATGACACATAAAATAGTTGTCTTTATTTTTTGAATATTTCATTTTTATATCATAGCTCCAATTTAACAAATTGCTGGCTCGCTATCACAATGTCTATATAAAATTTCACTTATTTTGGAAAAATCTTAATTAAAGTTCTCATGTTGGTAAAAATTACAAAAGACAATAAATCATGGTTCGCCCTTTATTTATATTTCAGGATTATTGGAATTTTTTACTGAAATATACAAATAATTATGTTACACATATACTTAATTCAATTTGTGCAGAAAATATGACATAGAATGTTGTTAGCTATAGTGATCCAGCAAAATGTTAAGAGTCACAAATTGATCTACCTAAACTTGCATCAGTAACTACTTTAAAGAAATAACTAATTACAAATTGAATGTGAACATTTTCCTGGGCTTGGCGTTATATGGGTGACATGATGGTACAAATGGTTGGTTTAATTTGCTATTATATTTACTATTGTAACATATTAAGTAAAAATATACCAAAAAAAAACATGTGAATCTCACACAAGTTTTAACTGAATGTTACTGAGGACTAACTTTGTTTTTGAGGAAGGTCCAGCAACCACATACTTTTTTTAATTCAGAGCAAGTATACGGGTCACAATATATTAACTATGATAATGTACATTCTCAAAACAAATTCTTTAACAGTATTTAGTTAGTTACTTACACTGGTAATTCCTCATAGAGTGGCAAATTTTTTATTTCATCTAGAATTCGCTGCCTCAGTTCTTGATCATCTACTCCAAGCTTTAAAAGGTCTTCATCTGCGAGTTCAGTTAGTGTGGATTGGCCAATATTTTTCCTTCTAAGAGAAACAAGTATTTTTCTATTTTAATAAATTTATTAAGAGTGATAAAGTCACGATAGAGAAAATTATGGAGATAACACAAAACTTATTTTCTAAACTGCTGAAGAACAATTTAATGTCAAATCATATAAGTTTTTCGGCAATCGCTGAAGTGCAATAAAAAATATGGTATTTAATACTTTAATTATTAACCAAATAAACTTTTCAGGTTTGATACATACTTAAATATTTTGATAAATTTTTCTGCGCCGGCACCTATTAGTAAAGCGCTGACTGTGACATCAAATTCTGTGGGATCTATTTTATTAGCGGTAGAAATTATTGAATCCGTATTATCTTGCTCAACCATTTTTCTATTTTTCCTTTGTTAATGTTTATGAAAACAAATAACGAATTCACTGCCTAGCGCCGATAACGAAAGGCATATTTCAATTTCAATTTGTTGTGATTGGCGATGGAACATTAAATTCAATTCAATTTTTAAATTGTTGCTCCATCGTTGGCAGACGATGATTTTGCCAATGTCAAAGTTGAAAGTAGGAAAAGTTACGGTAAATTTTTATGGGTCTAATACAATGATAAAAGAAGTATAGAGGATGGGTAATATGGTCACGTGACATGCGGCACATTTCATGAACAAAATGGTGCCGACTCCGCCCCTTACAATAGTGATATGCTAGTACCGAAAATTTTGTATCGACATCGAAGAATTAAGAGAGACAAACAAGCCCCAAAAAGATCAAATACGAAAGGGGTTAGGAACTACCATAATATAAATATAACAAATCATAATGTAAACAAACAAACTGAAACTGATTTATAAGTAACAATTGTTAAACAAAGCAGTACCTGTTGTGACAAACATCCAGTTGTGTTTGATCTATATTTGTATGTTGCACTATTCCTTGCTAAAAATTTAAGTTACAGATTAAGATATTTATTTAATACATGATAAATGGAATAAGATAGCGTAGCCAGCAATTATTTGGTTGGTTTTATTTTATTTTATTATTATGCTCTTTGATCGAGAAACATAACTATGGTTCAGCAAACTAAAATCAATGACCGTAAAATGGTGGTTAAGATAATCAATTATAATAATTATTTGCAATAACAACAATATGATTATGTATCTATTTCCGTGCATGCAAAGGTTGCTCGAAACATAAGACCGCCAATTGTAAAAATATATCTTACATTTCATCTTTATGTTGTTTCTTTTATGTTTATCTATTCTTTTATGTAACAATTCTAATTTTATTCATAGCAATATATTAAAGTAATATTACTACTTATTAGGTGAAGTATAATAATCATTACTATTTTACTTATCGCGAATATTGTTGGAAAACAGTTATCTTTACTCGCGTTAATTAAACGTGTGGTTTATGCATATCTTCTCAAAATGTAAAGAAATATGTATTTGGTGTAGGATTCCAATCACGTCGCTCAATATTCTCAATTCATTTTGCCTTGGTTTTAAATTTTTGGTTATCTTAAAAAATATTCTAATTTCACTTAGTTTGTCCTTCTGAATAATACAATATTGATGTGTGCTCTAACATTCTTTCAAAAGACAAAAAACCGTAACTGATAAACGGGCGTCTGTTAAAATATCGATATCAATAATTTCTAAACAAATCCACCCACCCATCCCTAAGCTCGTGTGTAAACAAACATAATGATTTTAATGTGTATAAATCACGCCTAAAAGGGTCCAAAGCTTAACAAACCAGATCCACATATCATTTTAATTGATAAAAACACATCCAAAAAGTAAATATACAAAGATATTTGATAATTTTCGGTAAAACAGTTACTAACCTATGAAAAGATATTTCGGGGTCTTTCTTGCGTGAATTCGATTTGCATCCTTTCACACAACACTGAGTCATTTTCGAAACTTAACAAATACACTAATAAACACACTGAACAATTGAGAATATGATTATATTACTTTAAATTCAATATTTATGAAGATTTGTTTACATCGTCTGACACTACATGTACCTGCCGACTGCCCAGCATAAAATGGCGTTTCTGCCGCAAGGCGGTCCCAGTGTGTTGAAGTAAACGAAATAGTGCCATATGCGAAGAAAGCAATTATTTTTGTCTTTTTTGTTGCGTTCCAAATAAGCTTTGAGTAAAAGAGATAGACATATATATTGACAATTCTGCGTCGATTTCCCTAACATAAATATAACTTATTCATATAGCTAACTTTTGAGGCCTGTCCTCTTTATATTTAGTCATTGGTCTAATATGATGGAACATTCAAAATATCATATTGTTTGACAAATGACAGTTGACACTTGCTATTTGGCTAGGTTTTTTCTTTTTACAAACCGCGGTTTGTGTAGCTATCTGCCAGTATCTATTTGATACTACTTATAATATTGTAAAATCAAATCAAAACAATTTATTTTACATAAAATATGGTATAAATTATGATGTTAAATATATTACATGTTTTACCGTTTCAACGGTAGGTATATTCATTATATACGTACTTATAATTAGAGAACGTAGTTACACAAATTACCTATTTTAAGTAATAAAAAAACTTATGTTATTTTTAAAATTTTTGTTCGTTATCTGTATGTGTGGTCTATATCTATACTTACTATGTACTACTACATCACCAAGCGGCTAGCTTAAACCTATATCAAAATATTATAGGAGCAATTTGAAAACACGTTATGTGATGCCGCCTCTTTGGATGTAATACTGGCCGTTATGTTCCGTTTTTTCGAAACGGGCATTCGACTGTCATTAATTTTATATATATGAAAATTTCTTCACGTCACAAATATTTTACGTTTTTCCTACTATCCACATCAATCCTAATTCCCTTTTAATTTTCTTCCCTTCCTCACTGATCCTCGCACCTCATCCTGTCACATCGCTCGTGGACGGCAACCGGAGCATCGCCTGGTATCCCGGACCTCCTCTGCGGTGTGCGCCTCCTGACTTTGGCTGCAAGATCGGTGAGTAATTTTTGCGCAGTATTACCTGGTAGCTCTTGCTCTCCTCCCTTGAGGGGACACCGTAGGTAGTGCCTGCTCGGCCTTGCATTTCCTTGGCTCTCAATCATTCATTCTTTTTTTTCTCGTTGCTTGGGCTATTTACACGCCCAACCAATAGTCGAATTAAAATAAGAAATATTTTATCTTACTCTATTATCTCTATAGGTATATTGCTGAAACAGAGTGTGTATCTGAATTTCTGAATAATACATTTTTTAAGTAAAAACCGTACAAAAATCCGTTCAGTAGACTTTTGAAAAAAATCGATCACATACGTAAGTATGTTTTGTCTGAAAAGACAGGCAGTTTTTGGGGACTTTGTTTTATAATTTGTATCGATAGATATTAGTAAACAAATGAGTCGTTACGGGTTCCAAGAGGTTCCTGGTAATTGGATATTAAATAAGTAGTGCCCCCAAACGTAGTTGTTATATCATCTGTGGTCCTTACAACTCTGAAGGCTTTGGATGAAAAGATTAAGAAACCTAAGAAGAAAAAGAATGAAAAAATGACAACATGATACTTTTTTATTTCTCTAAGTTAGTCCCAAAAGACAGGAGGAGAAATGTTATCGAACAGTTTTATTCTTCAAATCACCACTATGATGTGGTTTGGAAGTGTTTTATTATTGAACGATTAGCTGCTAATCGTGTTTAAGCATAATATATTCTTCAGTTTTCGCAATAAGTATATACTGCAATGAAAAACTCAAAATAAGCGGCTCAGCGCTAATAAGTGGAAAGGTAGATTGGGTTTTGTAAAAACAAACAATTGAAACGACTTCAAAAACAATGAAAATATATTTTTTTCTCTAGGGGTGAATAAGAAATTATTAAAACACATATAAATTGCTGCCTAATACATAAAAAAAAAATCTTAAAAAGATTTAATATTTTCATTTTTATTAATAAAAAACTGGTCTAATTGATCCCTTCTGCATCTATGAAATCCAAGGTCGCATACTAATGAAATTAAAATGGGTCATTCTGGAGCTATATGGAATCCAATGCAAAATAGTAATTTAAATCGGAGTACATACCTACAGGCTAAAAAATATTGATGTACAAAATAAAGAAGGATAGGTAAGCTACTGCTCTTCTGTTGAAGTCGGTTAAAACACCGTGATACAGGAAATAAAAAATCTGTAGTAATAATAAAACAAAATATTTTTTTAAAAAACATATTTAAGTATATTCCACCTCCGAATTATAATATTACATAATCCTCGTTATTAAATACATAAATATTATTATTTTTCAATACCATCAATCCCTTGAATAAATACTTAAATCTAAAACTAACTACTTCCCTACATAATAAATTAATACTTTCTAAAAATGTCGTTTGGCATAATCTATTATCACAACTAAAACATATAACGCTAAAAAAAAGGAATTTACTTATAATAGGACTGTTATGAAAGTAAAGAATAGGTAAGTAAGTAAGTACTAAGTACTTGTACTTTGCCTTCGAATGTCATATTAGATCATAGGTAGTGTAACTAACAATAGTAAATATTTTATTTAAATAGGAATTGTTTAGGAATCGTAATGTTTATCGATTCGATAATGCTAGCCTTTAATTATGTTAAACGATTCACGTTGCACATTACATAATAGGAAATATCAACCTTAATGACCCTACGGCTAATAGATATAAGGCATATTAGGCAAATAGTAGTCAAACTACGAGTGCAAATCGTTAATTCACTGTAGACTGTAAGTTGTTTCAAACTGACAAGCCATGTTAGTCTCTATTGAACGCTTGACTATACAAATAAATCTTGTTCATTGTTCTCAAATGTTGGAGAAATTTCACACCTTTTCAGTCTTTTCTTACCCGCACAAGAAAAATCAAACTTAATCAGGTGCAACATTATCTACTATTGCCTTAACAGCTTGCCATGTTTCTCGGGCTGTCGACACAATTTGCGAGCCAGGTAATAGAAAGCCGTATGGTCCAAATGAATCACGGAGGTCAACGTGATAGGAAAACTTGATTCCGGCTCGTGCTTTTGCCCAGTCATGGGACATCCCTCCCGCTGGCTGGCTAAGTTCTTCTGCTGTTCCAACCTGAAATTAAAATGAAATATTTTTACTTTTTCCACAAAATGATAATGTCGCCAAATATGTTATAGGTATATTTAATTTTGTACATGTGATAGGAATGCGGTGTAGTTAACTAAAGTCAAATCTAAATGCTATTTCGATAAAAAAGGAAAGGTTCTTGATCAAAATAAAACCGGTATTACTTACCCGATATTTTGTACCAAACATGTCCCCTAGCGCAGTAGTAGCGAGCTTTCCCATTTCCATCAATACACCGTCATCCCCGTAAGGCGTGTATGCATGAGTACTAGGTACTAACCACGCTTGGGAGTAAGCATGGAGTGATATAAAAACCTGCAAAAATAAAACTTAAATTGAAATATCACTAGCATATGGAACATTTAAGCTTTATTATTTTACAGCACCGATATTACCAAGAATATTTCCTAAGTTCAAATAACATTCATTACGATTTTCCATTCTAAGTCTTGACACGAAGTATACTATATAGACATAATATTATGTAGCACCTAGTCAGAAATATTTATTAAAATAAATATATCTCCTTTATACGTAGATAAGTAAATGGGTACCTATCTACCTTGCATGTACAACTGAATGACAAGTCAAGCCGGTTGCTGACCTGATCATAATCACTGCGTCTTCCCATAAACCGTAGCATCGCCATCTACTCTGCAACTTTCTACTCCACGGTACTGCACTGCATTCGGTACCAAAACTATACTGACTCTATTGTCAATCACACCGGAATGTATCATAGCTTGCACTCTCATAATGCCTCGAAGAGTACCTTGGCAGTAGCCGAAGTGACGGAAGCTTCCAAACAGATTCTAGCGTAATATTTTCTAGTGAGTTATTCATAATAAGTGAATATTAATGTTTTATTTTGTATGGGATTCAGGTTACGACATGTACATGTACACTTTTTACATTAAAACTACTTAATATGCAAATACATGTATTAGTGCAATACCTTGATGTACCGCTAGTCTGCTAAGAAATATAATAAAAAAAACATTTAGTCGGCATCTTTTTTTGGTCGTAAGAGAAATGGAAATCAGTCATTTGAGGTCTTAAGATACAGACAGAATGATTGATAGGTACATACACTCGTGGTATCAGTGATTTAAGTATGTTAAATATAATTTAAAAAAACTAAGATCTGTACATCTTATTAAATTCCCCTTCAGTCTTTGCTGGCGGATTAATCGACGAGCGCATTAATAGTAAGTATGTTTTTTAATTGGAATTATATATACTTTTTAAGACTAGTAAGGCAATTGCTCGTTATTATTATCATTATAAAATTAGTAGCGGAAGGAATAGACGATGCAAGTATGGTACGATTTAGCTATTTAGCCGCTCTGGGCGAAAATAATAATTTGCCGCCTTTTCCGTTAACACGATATAAGTGATGAACTTTTATTCCTATGAATTTTTAATGCATGGTAATTTTTATAAGATCGTTCTTTCCTAGAGAAAAAATTAAGGTTTCATGTAACCACCCAGCTCGGCGCCCTAAATTTTGACGCCCCATATTTTTACTGCATTTGCTTAGCTGGCCTCTTTAAATCGGCCCCTGGATGCTAGGCGTATTTAATCCGACAGACTCTTATACAGGACTCTTGCAAGCCAGTCTTACTGTCTAATAAAGTTTGGTAAAATATTTTTTTAGGATATTTATACACCAGACCTATTGTTCCAAGTTTATAGGTGTTTATGAAAAATCTTTACCTATTTGTCAACCATTGTTAAATATTTGCGGCAGTTATATTTCTATAGAACAATTTTATAGCTACAAATAAAGAAAATTTAACGTGTGTTTTATTGTCGACAAAGATCATTAACTTCGTCGAATGAAAATTTTGTGAGGAAACCTTTGTATCAGAGAATTTTCCTTAAGAACATCGTAAAGCATATTGACTAGTAAAGTCTATCAACGGGCACTAGGCCAGTATGATTATCGAAAATCCTGAACAGCTGTAATTTAAGTCACTTTTATGGTTCCCTATAAACTTTCGATCATACGGTGGACTGAATACCAAATTGTATGGTGTAAAGTTTGAAAGTTAGATAGAAAATGTTTTGAAAGTAACGATGTGGGCAGATACCGTATTCTGTCACAATTTCCCATGATCGACGTGCGGTCTACCTTTACGGTTTTGAACGAATGATAAATTACTATACTTACCTACTTGCACGCATTACTATATCAGTTGCTAATTTATCATATATAGCGATACTAGTTTTTGTTTCAGATTATAATAAGTTGTGAGAAGTAGAAGGGAATACGAGATATACTATACACATATTGATCTCACAGCTTGTGACCTAATTTAGAAGTGAAAATAAATAATTAGAACTGTTTGCAAACAACACAGCGGACACCGCCAACCGGTAATTACAATCGACAATTGCACACAATCTTACGCATGCATTGAGTACGTAACGTAGACATTAAGATGAAATCTGATGTGGTTTATGACCTTTATTAGCAGACATGAATTGCGTAAATACTTTCATTAGCAATATTTCATTATATCACAATATAAAAACATTATCTCTTCTTTTCCTTAAATATAATAAGATAGTAATTATTTATAACTAAAACAATACCTATCTATTTTTATTCGTGGCGAAACTATTGGGGCGATGTGATCACATCTGTGTATAAAACGGAACTCGTGAAATGGAACCGGTAGAACACTAGTATCTATCCGTCTGCCTCGCGTCGGAACTATGTTTCTGAGAAACTGTCTATCTATGAAACTTGTAATATGGAACAGTTAGAACAATTATAAGGGTTGTTGGCCTATATCTAAGCATCAGATAAAAAATTCTCCAAATATTTATAGTGTGAATGATTAACGATTCTTGTTACATTAAGGCATGCAAATTTTACTCATGGTGTTTTTGTGTAGTTACCGTGTCGGATACTATAATTTTGTATAGAAAAAACTTTAAACGGAATACCCGGATAACGAACATTAATCGGAACGCGTTAATTAACACATTTATGTTAATTACTTAAGAAGTTGAGTAGCACACACATTTCTTTTCGAAAGTTTTATGTGGGTAGATAAATGGAACGAGTCATTAGTCCCTACTTATCTAAATAAAGATCTGACTAATTTATGTACAAAATTACATTACTCGGTATTGTTTTTACCTTAATTTGTCCTCTGTGTTCTGTGAGGAATTCGGACACCGCTCGTGTCTCCGGTTCGCTGAAGGGATGTGGTCCTGCGAAGTTGTCGGAACAAGGATCGCGGGATGAATCTTCTTCGCCCCAATGATAGTCCCAGTTGCGATCCGCGTCCACCCCAACACACTCAGTCTGACCCCAGTTCCATGGAAACCTGAACGGTTACGTTAAATATGAATAAAAAATAATTTCAAACTTATTTCTTTCCTCCTAGCCTTATGTCTGATCACCCCGATGAGATATATGGACTTTTGGTTAATTTCACACTTTCATACATTAGGTGTATGAGGATGGGTCGCGTGATTTTTATTGGAAATATGCAAAAAAATTATGTAAGTAGGCGGCTCCAAATTATACGATATGATAATAGGCATAGATTTATCTACGAAATAGCGGGAGCTATGGAAAATTAATTAACCTTATTAAAAGCATAACAATATAATTTTATATCGTTGCACGAACACGAGTGCCGCTCATCATTATATTCATTATTTCATTACCCATATTTGCGATGTGATTATAATTGGACCTAGCTATGCCAAAATGAACCAACCTACAAATTTCAACAAATATTGTTCAATGCATAGGTATATGTATGCAATACTTAGTTGGTATATTTTGCTACAGCTCGGTGCAATTATTCGACGCTTAAAGTACATCAGTGACCTGTAGAGTATTTTCCAGACAGCGCAATATTTTTCTTCAACTTTCTCAGGAAATTTGTATTGTTCCAGTATAATTTAACAACAGATACTAAACCGGCTAAACTACTTCATGTGACTATGATGGAATTCACCATTCAAAAAATACCGGATATATTTAGATTCACCTACTCAAAGAATGCTTTTTGTAAAAATGTACTACTTTCTATGCTGTGTGCCACTAGTTACATGTACAGAATTTAGTAATGATTTTTATATTGCTTTCTATACACTCTGCGATTAAATTGGGCTCAACTCTTAACAAGAGACTGACTCTTTACGTAATTTTATTTCTTAAATGACGCAAATGGTTTATGATTTTTTTTCAAATGATTCTACTTCTGACAATTTGATTACTATCGAAAATTTATTTATATCTGTGTTTTTCATTTGGGGTCGACGGGGTTCCGCTATTTGATTCAATTCGCCCCCCCCCCCCCCTAATGGTTTATTTAGTATTATTTACTTACTTAATAGTTGTCATTAAAAATCTTCAAAAACTCTGACAAATAAAAAAAAATACTTTTAAGCAGAAGCTATAATTATATAACAAACTAACTTATTTTTTTATAAATTAATGTAAACTATATTTTTAATTGGTTTAAAAATAAATTACATTCGGCATATTAAATATATATTTGTTTTCCTACCTTCATTTTATTTTTTACATTACGGTATGTGACTTTTCATGGACCCTACTACAGAAAATAAATATTTAAAAAGTGTAAACGAATTTCGACATTACCACTAATGAATTAACGATAAAAAATATGGTTGATAAACTACGTTTAATATCATGGGTAAATTCTGTATAATGTAATAAAAAATAACTAACCATCCCACAAAGTAGTAGTCATCAGTCTGGTCTGGTGGGCGAGAGCGAGTTTTCCTCCAGAGCCGATCATGCGTGTGCGAGTGCTCGTAACCGTCGGGGTTTAGCACTGGCATTATGTAGAAATCAGCCTGCTTTAGCACTTCTAATTCCGCATCTGTGAAGAAAAGTAATTTGTACCTATAGGGAAGTCCACTTACTACTAATATTCCAAGAATCTTGTACACTTTTTTTAATATTAAAAGGTATGTGTATTTACCCGATAAAGTAGAAAATTAATCGGCACTGGTCATATACTCGTCATGCAGTCTTTGTTCAAACGAGTCTTTTAATTGTTTTTTTTTGTCTCATAGGTTTTTCTGCATTACGGAAATTTTTGAATTGATTATAAATTATATTTCTCTTTAACTAATTGCTATAAGTCTAAATATTATAAGTATATAAGTTATTTATAATTCATACCTAAGCCTTTTTCGCCTTCCACAAGCATGTGAATCATCCACGTCGCAACAGCAGGCGCGATCCACTCGCGTGCATGCGCTCCACCGTCGAGCCATATTGCGGGCTTCATTTTTGACCGTAATTTCCATTTCTTCTTGTGTACTTTGACATTTAAATCTTTGGTAAAGGTTTCGTTTGCCGGTAAAGAAATCTGAAAATTGACACTCATTAAATAATTATACTATTCAACATCACTGAAAATATTATAAAAGATAAAATATTTCTCCATACCTTTACGGCGACTAACGGTAGGCCCTCTGAAGATAGTCCAAGTCGCACCAATTCTACTAAATCAGGATACGAATGTTGTAGATAATCCAAATATCGAAGAATGTCAGCATAACGATGATAGCGTCGCCAAGTCATCGGATGGCCTCGTATTTTTTCCAACTCTATTCTTTGTTTCTTTGATAAGCGAGGATTTTCATATGTAATAGCTTTCTGTTTTTAAACAGAATTGTAATTAGGAATCAAACTTTACGATCAAAATGGCTATTTGCGAGTTGCGGCAGTTTTATAATTGCTTTATAATAACGATCATACATTAACGTCCAACTGAGCGTTGATGACCGATTATTAGATAATGATTTCTTATGTTTACGCGAATGTTAGACATTGAAATTAAACTAATTTTCGGATTCTATCGCGGTAGAATCCGAAAATTAGTTTAATTTCAACGATTATTAGATATTTAGAATAATTTAAATCTGGATAAGAGGTTCTTTTCACACACCTATAAGATATTTAAAAATAGAGACTTATTTGAATTACCTGTAGATCCCAAATTACAACATCAAACACAATTTTAGATGATTTCAAGTGATCTTTGACATCCACCAGTAAATCTGGTGGTACCAATAAATCCGTAGTTCCGTTCAGCGACGGTGGGGTCCACCACATCAGCCCGGAACCCTGTGCTTCTTCTTGCAAATCTACTAACTCCTGGACCTTCCACTTAATATCTGGGTAAGTTCTGAGTAGTTGGTAGCCTTTATAATTTTTCTTAAGCGATTTCTTTGATGACTTTTTACCTAAAAGTAGTTGTAATTATAATAACATTGCTTAATATTACGTGCACGGAGATAATATCATAAATTCATAAAATGCCAAAGACAATTTAGTGTCAATATAAATAAGTGTCGTAAATGACGATGCAATGTGCGATGAAAGTGAGACACTAATTATAATGTACTCCCGATGTAAATCATTATAACGATCTACGGTTACACACAGAATGAAAGTAAGTAAATGAGATTTCGTAAAATCCACAAAACAACGAAAATTATCAGAGTAGAACGTCGTATTAGCCGTAAATCCTATGGAATATTATAGTTGTTACTATTAATTATAATGAGACCACAGCGGGAAATATAGTGGTCAGATGAAGCAATGTGAAAGCAATAACTATTTTTTGTGGGTACGTACTTGTAGTGGTGTCGGTAGCGGTGAAGGAAGCATCACTGTCCTCTGATTGTATAAAGGAATGAAACCAACTGCTCGTAGTCCCTGTGGAAGGCGATATTGTTGTAGATGTAGGGACAATCGGAGTAGGTTTTTTTGGTTTTGGCGTATCTTGAAACCAGGTCCCAGTTGAGAACCAAGAAGACTTAGATCCCACTATCCAGTCGTATATGTTAGTGAAAATTCCTGAAACAATATTATCTTAGTAAACCTTTGGAATAAACATTCTTGACAAATGCTGCAAGTGTAGAAAATTATACAAATAGCGAATATTGTTTGAAGTTATATTTCTAGATATTATTAAAGAAATTTATTCGTTATAACCAACACATGAATCGCTATATTTGTCTAAAGAAGTGGGTTTAATTTAAACGGTTACAATATTTTTTTGAATCTATTTCCATAACGAATATGGTTATATGATAGATAGATACTAATTTGTGTCCAATTTAGCGATAGGCTTGCACACTATAGAGCTCGGTGAAATGGGTACCCTTTGGTTGTGCCTCTGCCTTATCGGTCTGGCATAAAGGTGTGAATTTATCAAGTCTGTTGACACACTTATTAAGGTATTTTTCTTTATGTTATAAATGTAGACTGAAGCCTTATTTAGTCAGTACAGGATTATGGTTTGTATGACAAAAAAAGAGGATTTCTGTATTAGTACGTGATAATATCAAATCGACGCAAGTTACAATACTATATAGCCGGAAGTTTATAGGATAAAATAAAGAATTAGACATTAAATACTTGACATTACACATAAATGTAGGAAAATATCATTTTAATTCTTGTTTAGTTGCGTTAAAGTTATTTATAGAATATCTGTTACATGCAATAAACTATAATTTATTGTTGACAAAGACTTGTAAGCTATTGTATTATAGAAGCGATGTGTCCTATGGGATTTTCCTTCGACAAAACCACGTTTATTGAAAAAAATAAATCTTTCATACTGCTCATTATTCATGGAACGTATGTGTACAATTTTTCTTCTTCTAGTATCATCGGTATAGTTTGGCATTGAGTGTCGTTGAGTGTTTTGAATTTTAGAAACTACATATTTAGGTTACCGTCAATTATCTTTAACATTAATTTACTGACACTTTTTGAAAGCTGTTACGATCCCGATAAATTGCCTATTGATTAAATGGCATGTTTAAAGTTGACCTCAGGTTTGTGAGTAGTTGAGCGCGTTAGAAGTACCTATCTACTTAGGTAAAAAACTTAAAACCAAATGTCAGTGTACTTCAAAAATTCAGAAAGAAGAACGAAAGTAGGATTTCTATTTACTATATGAAAATTTTTACGTGGACCGTTTCACAGTTAGTTCTAAGGAAGTTTATTTTAGCACCACAGTGCTTGGTTCTATTATAATATTCTAATTTTCCGCAGAAAGTGCAGAATCAAATTGCTACTATATGGTACACGGTTTGAAAAAAATATTGATTAATACAATATCATACTAAATTATACATTTGATGCAGTAACGACCGGTTATAACAACGTTGATGGAAACAATGTAATCTTGCTGCTATTTCATATAATCGTTACAAACGATGCATCGTTATAAACTATATCACTACAATGGGTTTTTACTTATGAATTTATTCGATGTGAAAAATTAGCTCTTTGAAAAATTATATTACAACGATCGAATCGCTGGCGAAACGCAATAGACCTATTTATTACCTACGCATGGTAGGTATAAAAAAAGATGAACGATACGAAACACTTGTTATGAAGTTGGAAGATTAGTGCGAATGCAACTAGCATGCCGATAGTCTTCCTTCACAACCATGTGTGATTATAATAACATGATGTGTGGAGAAAGGGGCAGAATATCACACAATGACAATGTTGCGCTAGGCTTAAAACGATGGCTTAAAATTATTGATTATTTGAAAGTTACCTACTTAATACTTGAAATGTGAGACATCTTTACTATAATTTTATTATATTATAAGTAGTCCATTGAAAAGTTACATTTGGGGTTGCGTTTTTTAGAGGACGCAATTTTATTTTTTTGAAGTGTAGGGGGGGTCAGTCTAAAGCTAAAACCAAGTTTGTGGGGTCGCCACCCTTGTCCCACGGCCGCCATCTTGAAAATAGGGGTTGAAATGGTTTTACGATGTATCTCTTAAACTATTTATCTGACAAAAATGTATAAACATTTTTTGTTGCAAATTAAATTCTCTACAACTTTGGTTTAGTAACTTTTGTCGTAAAACTATAAATGAAAAAGTTATAAGCGAAAATGTTAAGAAATTCAATGTTAAGCAATATCCATTGCAACGTCATCAGAACGTGTGTTTATAAGGTTCATAATACTTTTTTTTGTACTCATTAGTACCCAAATACCCAAGGGACCATTAGGAACAAAAGAACATCTGCCTGCTATTATTATTATTATTTCTAATCTCTCTTATTGTAAGAATAGCTGATAATATTGTGTTGAAGTTGTCCTATAGTAAGTTTTCATTAGCATTTTGACTTTTAAAAGTCTTAAAAGTCAAAATGCTAATAAAAAAAAAGTAGTTTTCACTAAAGTTAAAATCGTGTCTAAAATCATTCGAAATCGTCTGCAGAATTAAAAACAGAATAAAATACATTCGCACGTACAGAAATATTTAGCACAACTAAAAGATATAAGTTGAACGACAACTTCAACACAATATTATCAGCTATTCTTACAATAAGAGAAGTTAGAAATAATAATAATAATAGCAGGCAGATGTTCTTTTGTTCCCTAATTGTCCCTTGGGTATTTGGGTACTAATGAGTACAAAAAAAAGTATTATGAACCTTATAAACACACGTTCTGATGACGTTGCAATGGACATTGCTTAACATTGAATTTCTTAACATTTTCGCTTATAACTTTTTATTTATAGTTCTACGACAAAAGTTACTAAATCAAAGTTGTAGAGAATTTAATTTGCAACAAAAGTGTTTATACATTTTTTGTCAGATAAATAGTTTAAGAGATACATCGTAAAACCATTTCAACCCCTATTTTCAAGATGGCGGCCGTGGGACAAGGGTGGCGACCCCACAAACTTGGTTTTAGCTTTAGACTGACCCCCTACACTTGAAAAAAATAAAATTGCGTCCTCTAAAAAACGCAAGGTAAGGCCTAAAAAATGTAACATTTCAATGGACGTTCTTATACTCTTAGTTATCTTTTACGCTCACACAGTGTCATATTAGTGACAGGGGCCTTATTCTCTATCCCGCACGTTATTTTGACAGTGTGTAACAAGCACGTAACACAACGCATCATGTTTAGGACTATAGAAATTTGGCTTACAGAATACCATTCCACACACATTTCTCGAAGATAACATGACACGGCCGCGTTACGCGTTTACACTACCATACAGAATAAGGACCCAGGTCTATTTTACATTAACATATTTAAACTTTCTATGCACTTGTTCCTTGAAATGTTCCATATTTATTTACTTGAAACGATTTGTCTGCCTTTGAGAATTCAATTCCGTCCACACTACAAATAAATTTGCAAGACTGTAGCAAAGGTAAGTACTCCGTGAAATTAACTACCTAATTGTACTCTCAATAAGGTTTACAAAATCCGACGATTAGTTAGTTGTTGTTATTAGTTGCGATATAACAATAAGCAAAATAAAAAACTAAATAATGTAACAGATTCTCAATGTAAGTCTTTGCTTAAGAGCTAATAATTAACTATGATCGGCATATTTTACGCCTGCAGTTTTATTTTAAAAACTAATGAGCTTTATCTGCTGATTAAGTTAATTGTATTCTAAATATTATCGATTTTCTGAAATTCAGATTAATTATGCGTCTTCCTGCCCAACAAAAACGTAAAGGCCATTTGAGAGAATTAAATTAAAAAAATAATATTTATTTAATGATTATGATTTAAGATTCCTATACAACAGTCATACCTTACGTTAATAAACCTTAACGTTATGTGGGTCACAAAAAATCTAAATTATCGTGCCTGGGGCCACAACAAAAATTCGTTAATCTACGTAAGTCTAATAAAATAATCGAATTTTGACTTTATTTTAATAAATCTTATTTAAATTTAGTTGAATAATTTTATTCTTATTTTAGGGTTTAATATATATACGTATACCGAACTATGCTATCTGAATAAACGTGCTTCTAACGCCGAACGGATAATACCTGTCGCAGTGACAAGATTATAAGAATCGACTATTAAGATTGAAGAACGGTCAAACTATAATATATATAGCTTAATAATTATTGTAAGTATAAAAAACTCCCTATAGACTTCTTTACATTTGCCTATCAAATCGAATTATTTTAGGGTAAATTTAGGTAGATATTTTGCAATAAATGACATACGTTGACAAACATTTTACTTAAAAAAAAGTATTCAAATCCAAATGAAAAGACTGCATAGATTAGAAGTTTTATGAAGCGATCAGTGGAGGTCCTAAATAATTCTTAATAGAGTAAGAAGAAAGTGCTTACACTGACCTGGCATGAGCGTGCTGACGCGGCTATATAACATGGTAATGTTAATGGTTGTTAGTTCGTAAGTAACTTTTTATTTCGAATTACCATGTTTATTATACAAAGGTACATAAAAAATTTATATACTTTACATTTTTAATTAATTACTCCCAACTACTTATTCCATTTCTTAATTAAACTTGTTATTTATGAGTAGATACGTACATACTAAATATAACAATACATTCAGATATATACTACATTCATTTACTTTTTGGCTAATAGGCTTTTAAAGAATCAACTTTCGTAAACTTAATTTAATTTTGCGATACTTAACGAGCTTTTATACTTATTCACGTCACCGCGCCGCGCCGAAAGCGGATAAATGTGTCTTTAGTGCCTTTTTGAATGTTAAAGAAACGATAAAAATTGTAGTAGTTGTATTTTTGGTTTGAACATACAAGTTGTTTAACATAGTACATTTACCGGAAGTATTTTAAGTAGATACCTATAAGATGCATTCGTAATGTGTGAGCAAATTGAAATAGATCAATGTGCTTCTGATTATTTTGACATTGTGACAGGATGTCTAATAATAATTACGAAGTTAGAGAAATCTAACCCTTTGGATGTTAAGTCAAGTATGACTTTTGAAACATTGTCTGATCCATTATAAAATATATCGTTATGTATAGTATGCACCATCTTCTTGGTCCTTTCCTTTCACATTCCACTGAGGGTTCAACGAATAACGCGATAAATAATGTGGTTTAATTTTATAACCAACAGTTTACCTGAAGTCAACCACCTTCTGAGCTCAATCTTAGATATCTTAATGGTGTAAAAACTCATAAATTGTTTTGGCCGAGTTAGAAATTCAACCTACGAACTCTAACTTAACGTAACATTTTATAGGTACACGCTGCTACTAGACGGTAAGGCGATATATTGTACCTATGTCAGTAATTTTGGTTATGTGAAAAAATGATTCATTGCTATGTAGGAAGTCGCAAATACATTGTAAAACTATTTCCTGTACAGTTGATGTTCATAAATCACAGTATAATATTGTTTTCTAAAGTCTTTAAAACAAAATTGAGATCTAAATTGGTATGAAAAAACTTTTATTACACGTGAACGGCAAAGTGATTGCACCTGATGATAAGTCGTGTGGGCTCCAATAAAATGTGGATTGACGAGAGATGATTACCCCTCGGCAGTAGACACACTTATGCTGTCCTGTTGGAACCGGATATACGCAGGCTGCACCCGAAACGCGACACACTTACTATATGAGCGGCTTTAACACCTTGTGTACGGTGACCGTTATCGGGGCAGATATAAAATATACCCTACCACCAGCAAAACTTTATGCAGAGTGTTAAGAGTTATAGATAGCCAGGGATTATAGTTACTTTTAAGAAAATGGCGGGGTGTATATGAGCTCATCGAGTCTGGAAACAATAACGGGCTTAGGAGCGGAGCTAAAGTCGCGCGATGCCTCGGAGGACATTGTATAGCGTCTAACCTACGAAATTGATAAAATTGGGGAGTTTAAATTTTCACTACCGCCAGGACCTCGAGTAAGATTTTTATTTCGCACGGGCCTCGCTTTGATTTTTCTTACTTTCGCGCGAAGTTTTGCTTCCGTTAAGATCGACACTGTTTAACCATTTCGATATAATGGACGCGTGCGGTATGGTTGCTGGTTAGCAAATACCGTATACAAGGTGCATAACCCACCATATTTTTTTTTCCAAATGATCTCACAATATAATATAATTTATATCAGTTTACAAAAGTAAATTTATCTTGTGGCTCTCAATTGAGTTTCAAGTGGGAGTGAGGTCTAGTATTTGATACGTTCCTCGTAAAAAATAAGTATGCTAACAGGTCCAAATCTTGCTTAAGTATAAATTTTTACA
>NC_051131.1:7836091-7851199 GCF_014839805.1 Manduca sexta
AGGCTGATTTCTACATAATGCCAGTGCTAAACCCCGACGGTTACGAGCACTCGCACACGCATGATCGGCTCTGGAGGAAAACTCGCTCTCGCCCACCAGACCAGACTGATGACTACTACTTTGTGGGATGGTTAGTTATTTTTTATTACATTATACCGAATTTACCCATGATATTAAACGTAGTTTATCAACCATATTTTTTATCGTTAATTCATTAGTGGTAATGTCGAAATTCGTTTACACTTTTTAAATATTTATTTTTCTGTGGTAGGGGTCCGTGAAGAAGTCACATACCGTAATGTAAAAAATAAAATGAAGGTAGGAAAACAAATATATATTTAATATGCCGAATGTAATTTATTTTTAAACCAATTAAAAATATAGTTTACATTAATTTATAAAAAAATAAGTTAGTTTGTTATATAATTATAGCTTCTGCTTAAAAGTATTTTTTTTTATTTGTCAGAGTTTTTGAAGATTTTTAATGACAACTATGAAGGAAGTAAATAATACTAAATAAACCATTAGAGGGGGGGGGGGGGGGGGGGGGGCGAATTGAATATCAAATAGCGGAACCCCGTCGACCCCAAATGAAAAACACAGATATAAATAAATTTTCGATAGTAATCAAATTGTCAAAAGTAGAATCATTTGAAAAAAAATCATAAACCATTTGCGTCATTTAAGAAATAAAATTACGTAAAGAGTCAGTCTCTTGTTAAGAGTTGAGCCCAATTTAATCGCAGAGTGTATAGAAAGCAATATAAAAATCATTACTAAATTCTGTACATGTAACTAGTGGCACACAGCATAGAAAGTAGTACATTTTACAAAAGCATTCTTTGAGTAGGTGAATCTAAATATATCCGGTATTTTTTGAATGGTGAATTCCATCATAGTCACATGAAGTAGTTTAGCCGGTTTAGTATCTGTTGTTAAATTATACTGGAACAATACAAATTTCCTGAGAAAGTTGAAGAAAAAAATTGCGCTGTCTGGAAAATACTCTACAGGTCACTGATGTTCTTTAAGCATCGAATAATTGCACCGAGCTATAGCAAAATATACCAACTAAGTATTGCATACATATACCTATGCATTGAACAATATTTGTTGAAATTTGTAGGTTGGTTCATTTTGGCATAGCTAGGTCCAATTATAATCACATCGCAAATATGGGTAATGAAATAATGAATATAATGATGAGCGGCACTCGTGTTCGTGCAACGATATAAAATTATATTGTTATGCTTTTAATAAGGTTAATTAATTTTCCATAGCTCCCCGCTATTTCGTAGATAAATCTATGCCTATTATCATATCGTATAATTTGGAGCCGCCTACTTACATAATTTTTTTTTTGCATATTTCCAATAAAATCACGCGACTCATCCTCATACACCTAATGTATGAAAGTGTGAAATTAACCAAAAAGTCCATATATCTCATCGGGGTGATCAGACATAAGGCTAGGAGGAAAAAAATAAGTTTAAAATTATTTTTTATTCATATTTAACGTAACCGTTCAGGTTTCCATGGAACTGGGGTCAGACTGAGTGTGTTGGGGTGGACGCGGATCGCAACTGGGACTATCATTGGGGCGAAGAAGATTCATCCCGCGATCCTTGTTCCGACAACTTCGCAGGACCACATCCCTTCAGCGAACCGGAGACACGAGCGGTGTCCGAATTCCTCACAGAACACAGAGGACAAATTAAGGTAAAAACAATACCGAGTAATGTAATTTTGTACATAAATTAGTCAGATCTTTATTTAGATAAGTAGGGACTAATGACTCGTTCCATTTATATACCCACATAAAACTTTCGAAAAGAAATGTGTGTGCTACTCAACTTCTTAAGTAATTAACATAAATGTGTTAATTAACGCGTTCCGATTAATGTTCGTTATCCGGGTATTCCGTTTAAAGTTTTTTCTATACAAAATTATAGTATCCGACAATGTAACTACACAAAAACACCATGAGTAAAATTTGCATGCCTTAATGTAACAAGAATCGTTAATCATTCACACTATAAATATTTGGAGAATTTTTTCATCTGATGCTTAGATATAGGCCAACAACCCTTATAATTGTTCTAACTGTTCCATATTACAAGTTTCATAGATAGACAGTTTCTCAGAAACACAGCTCCGACGCGAGGCAGACGGATAGATACTAGTGTTCTACCGGTTCCATTTCACGAGTTCCGTTTTATACACAGATGTGATCACATCGCCCCAATAGTTTCGCCACGAATAAAAATAGATAGGTATTGTTTTAGTTATAAATAATTACTATCTTATTATATTTAAGGAAAAGAAGAGATAATGTTTTTATATTGTGATATAATGAAATATTGCTAATGAAAGTATTTACGCAATTCATGTCTGCTAATAAAGGTCATAAACCACATCAGATTTCATCTTAATGTCTACGTTACGTACTCAATGCATGCGTAAGATTGTGTGCAATTGTCGATTGTAATTACCGGTTGGCGGTGTCCGCTGTGTGGTTTGCAAACAGTTCTAATTATTTATTTTCACTTCTAAATTAGGTCACAAGCTGTGAGATCAATATGTGTAAAGTATATATCGTATTCCCTTCTATTTCTCACAACTTATTATAATCTGAAACAAAAACTAGTATCGCTATATATGATAAATTAGCAACTGATATAGTAATGCGTGCAAGTAGGTAAGTATAGTAATTTATCATTCGTTCAAAACCGTAAAGGTAGACCGCACGTCGATCATGGAAATTGTGACAGAATACGGTATCTGCCCACATCGTTACTTTCAAAACATTTTCTATCTAACTTTCAAACTTTACACCATACAATTTGGTATTCAGTCCACCGTATGATCGAAAGTTTATGGGGAACCATAAAAGTGACTTAAATTACTGTTCAGGATTTTCGATAATCATACTGGCCTAGTGCCCGTTGATAGACTTTACCAGTCAATATGCTTTACGATGTTCTTAAGGAAAATTCTCTGATACACAGGTTTCCTCACAAAATTTTCATTCGACGAAGTTAATGATCTTTGTCGACAATAAAACACACGTTAAATTTTCTTTATTTGTAGCTATAAAATTGTTCTATAGAAATATAATTGCCGCAAATATTTAACAATGGTTGACAAATAGGTAAAGATTTTTCATAAACACCTATAAACTTGGAACAATAGGTCTGGTGTATAAATATCCTAAAAAAAATATTTTACCAAACTTTATTAGATAGTAAGACTGGCTTGCAAGAGTCCTGTATAAGAGTCTGTCGGATTAAATACGCCTAGCATCCAGGGGCCGATTTAAAGAGGCCAGCTAAGCAAATGTCTGAGTAAAAATATGGGGCGTCAAAATTTAGGGCGCCGAGCTGGGTGGTTACATGAAACCTTAATTTTTTCTCTAGGAAAGAACGATCTTATAAAAATTACCATGCATTAAAAATTCATAGGAATAAAAGTTCATCACTTATATCGTGTTAACGGAAAAGGCGGCAAATTATTATTTTCGCCCAGAGCGGCTAAATCGTACCATTCTTGCATCGTCTATTCCTTCCGCTACTAATTTTATAATGATAATAATAACGAGCAATTGCCTTACTAGTCTTAAAAAAATATATATAATTCCAATTAAAAAACATACTTACTATTAATGCGCTCGTCGATTAATCCGCCAGCAAAGACTGAAGGGGACTTTAATAAGATGTACAGATCTTAGTTTTTTTTAAATTATATTTAACATACTTAAATCACTGATACCACGAGTGTATGTACCTATCAATCATTCTGTCTGTATCTTAAGACCTCAAATGACTGATTTCCATTTCTCTTACGACCAAAAAAAGATGCCGACTAAATGTTTTTTTTATTATATTTCTTAGCAGACTAGCGGTACATCAAGGTATTGCACTAATACATGTATTTGCATATTAAGTAGTTTTAATGTTAAAAAGTGTACATGTACATGTCGTAACCTGAATCCCATACAAAATAAAACATTAATATTCACTTATTATGAGTAACTCACTAGAAAATATTACGCTAGAATCTGTTTGGAAGCTTCCGTCACTTCGGCTACTGCCAAGGTACTCTTCGAGGCATTATGAGAGTGCAAGCTATGATACATTCCAGTGTGATTGACAATAGAGTCAGTATAGTTTTGGTACCGAATGCAGTGCAGTACCGTGGAGTAGAAAGTTGCAGAGTAGATGGCGATGCTACGGTTTATGGGAAGACGCAGTGATTATGATCAGGTCAGCAACCGGCTTGACTTGTCATTCGGTTGTACATGCAAGGTAGATAGGTACCCATTTACTTATCTACGTATAAAGGAGATATATTTATTTTAATATATATTTCTGACTAGGTGCTACATAATATTATGTCTATATAGTATACTTCGTGTCAAGACTTAGAATGGAAAATCGTAATGAATGTTATTTGAACTTAGGAAATATTCTTGGTAATATCGGTGCTGTAAAATAATAAAGCTTAAATGTTCCATATGCTAGTGATATTTCAATTTAAGTTTTATTTTTGCAGGTTTTTATATCACTCCATGCTTACTCCCAAGCGTGGTTAGTACCTAGTACTCATGCATACACGCCTTACGGGGATGACGGTGTATTGATGGAAATGGGAAAGCTCGCTACTACTGCGCTAGGGGACATGTTTGGTACAAAATATCGGGTAAGTAATACCGGTTTTATTTTGATCAAGAACCTTTCCTTTTTTATCGAAATAGCATTTAGATTTGACTTTAGTTAACTACACCGCATTCCTATCACATGTACAAAATTAAATATACCTATAACATATTTGGCGACATTATCATTTTGTGGAAAAAGTAAAAATATTTCATTTTAATTTCAGGTTGGAACAGCAGAAGAACTTAGCCAGCCAGCGGGAGGGATGTCCCATGACTGGGCAAAAGCACGAGCCGGAATCAAGTTTTCCTATCACGTTGACCTCCGTGATTCATTTGGACCATACGGCTTTCTATTACCTGGCTCGCAAATTGTGTCGACAGCCCGAGAAACATGGCAAGCTGTTAAGGCAATAGTAGATAATGTTGCACCTGATTAAGTTTGATTTTTCTTGTACGGGTAAGAAAAGACTGAAAAGGTGTGAAATTTCTCCAAGATTTGAGAACAATGAACAAGATTTATTTGTATAGTCAAGCGTTCAATAGAGACTAACATGGCTTGTCAGTTTGAAACAACTTACAGTCTACAGTGAATTAACGATTTGCACTCGTAATTTGACTACTATTTGCCTAATATGCCTTATATCTATTAGCCGTAGGGTCAATAAGGTTGATATTTCCTATTATGTAATGTGCAACGTGAATCGTTTAACATAATTAAAGGCTAGCAATATCGAATCGATAAACATTACGATTCCTAAACAATTCCTATTTAAATAAAATATTTACTATTGTTAGTTACACTACCTATGATCTAATATGACATTCGAAGGCAAAGTACAAGTACTTAGTACTTACTTACTTACCTATTCTTTACTTTCATAACAGTCCTATTATAAGTAAATTCCTTTTTTTTAGCGTTATATGTTTTAGTTGTGATAATAGATTATGCCAAACGACATTTTTTAGAAAGTATTAATTTATTATGTAGGGAAGTAGTTAGTTTTAGATTTAAGTATTTATTCAAGGGATTGATGGTATTGAAAAAAATAATATTTATGTATTTAATAACGAGGATTATGTAATATTATAATTCGGAGGTGGAATATACTTAAATATGTTTTTAAAAAAAATATTTTGTTTTTATTTCCTGTATCACGGTGTTTTAACCGACTTCAACAGAAGAGCAGTAGCTTACCTATCCTTCTTTTTTTTGTACAGCAATATTTTTTAGCCTGTAGGTATGTACTCCGATTTAAATTACTATTTTGCATTGGATTCCATATAGCTCCAGAATGACCCATTTTAATTTCATTAGTATGCGACCTTGGATTTCGTAGATGCAGAAGGGATCAATTAGACCAGTTTTTTATTAATAAAAATGAAAATATTAAATCTTTTTAAGATTTTTTTTATGTATTAGGCAGCAATTTATATGTGTTTTAATAATTTCTTATTCACCCCTAGAGAAGGAAATATATTTTCATTGTTTTTGAAGTCGTTTCAATTGTTTGTTTTTACAAAACCCAATCTACCTTTCCACTTACTAGCGCTGAGCCGCTTATTTTGAGTTTTTCATTGCAGTATATACTTATTGCGAAAACTGAAGAATATATTATGCTTAAACACGATTAGCAGCTAATCGTTCAATAATAAAACACTTACCAAACACATCATAGTGGTGATTTGAAGAATAGAACTGTTCGATAACATTTCTCCTCCTGTCTTTCGGGACTAACTTAGAGAAATAAAAAAGAATCATGTTGTCATTTTTTCATTCTTTTTCTTCTTAGGTTTCTTAATTTTTTCATTCAAAGCCTTCAGAGTTGTAAGGACCACAGATGATATAACAACTACGTTTGGGGGCACAACTTACTTCATATCCAATTACCAGGAACCTCTTGGAACCCGTAACGACTCATTTGTTTACTAATATCTATCGATACAAATTATAAAACAGTCCCCAAAAACTGCCTGTCTTTTCAGACAAAACATACTTACGTATGTGATCGATTTTTTCAAAGTCTACTGAACGGATTTTTGTACGGTTTTTACTTAAAAAAATTATTATTCAGAAATTCAGATACACACTCTGTTTCAGCAATATACCTATAGAGATAATAGAGTAAGATAAAATGTTTCTTATTTTAATTCGACTATTGGTTGGGCGTGTAAATAGCCCAAGCAACGAGAAAAAAAAGAATGAATGAATGAGAGCCAAGGAAATGCAAGGCCGAGCAGGCACTACCTACGGTGTCCCCTCAAGGGAGGAGAGCAAGGGCTACCAGGTAATACTGCGCAAAAATTACTCACCGATCTTGCAGCCAAAGTCAGGAGGCGCACACCGCAGAGGAGGTCCGGGATACTAGGCGATGCTCCGGTTGCCGTCCACGGGCGATGTGACAGGATGAGGTGCGAGGATCAGTGAGGAAGGGAAGAAAATTAAAAGGGAATTAGGATTGATGTGGATAGTAGGAAAAACGTAAAATATTTGTGACGTGAAGAAATTTTCATGTATATAAAATTAATGACAGTCGAATGCCCGTTTCGAAAAAACGGAACATAACGGCCAGTATTACATCCAAAGAGGCGGCATCACCTAACTAAGCTACAAAGGTCGGATGAATAATTTTACGCAAACCGCACCCTTGCTGATGTTGAGGAGACACCAAGCGGCTCAACCAACTATTCTAAATTAATCAACAACTTAATAAAAAACCATAACGTGTTTTCAAATTGCTCCTATAATATTTTGATATAGGTTTAAGCTAGCCGCTTGGTGATGTAGTAGTACATAGTAAGTATAGATATAGACCACACATACAGATAACGAACAAAAATTTTAAAAATAACATAAGTTTTTTTATTACTTATAATAGGTAATTTGTGTAACTACGTTCTCTAATTATAAGTACGTATATAAAGAATATACCTACCGTTGAAACGGTGAAACATGTAATATATTTAACATCATAATTTATACCATATTTTATGTAAAATAAATTGTTTTGATTTGATTTTACAATATTATAAGTAGTATCAAGTAGATACTGGCAGATAGCTACACAAACCGCGGTTTGTAAAAAGAAAAAACCTAGCCAAATAGCAAGTGTCAACTGTCATTTGTCAAACAATATGATATTTTGAATGTTCCATCAGACCCGTTTAACTCGGCGTAAAAAAGTAACACAATAGCGATGAGCAGCTATCTCACTTTTCACGATTTTTCCATACATTTAATGAATCGTTCCTTAAATGTCTCTTTCTACACAACGTCCTTTATTAGTGTGTGTATTATAGTATAAGCTGTCATTCGATCGCAAATAAGCGTCTCTAATCTCGGATTCTGAAACGACGCGTAGCGCCATTTTTATTGTGGTTAACCTTTAACCGCTGCTTTGAAATTGAATTTTCCGTCGCAATTCGCTATTTTGATTTGAAGGCGGTTTTCATTTATTTATTATCTAATTATAGTGCTTTATTGTGTGTGAATGTTTTTGTAAACAGTATATTATAAAAGCAATCATTTAGTGTTTACCAGTTTAAACGTGTAATTGTTTTTTTCGTATAGTTTGATTTATTTGATAATATCATGGTTTATAAGTGCTCTGTTCCCGGGTGCAGTACTCGAGGCCGAGGTATTAAATATTATAGTGTGCCGTTCACAAATAAAAAGGTGGGAAGAGTGGTTAAGTTTATGTCCATTCCTACAAAATTATCCTCCTACTCAACGCGAAAACATTCGTTTTTGTCATAAACATTTTATTCCCGAACATATAAAACAGAATCTAAGATTAACACCTAATGCGATTCCTTTAGTAAACTTAGGAAATACAGATAAATATAAAGTTACAAACCGAGATTTGATATTAGAAATTGAACCCACTAGTAGCATTACTGAACCCTTTATTTTTAAAGTAGTTAACCCTTCTGAACTTAATCGACCCACTATAGAGCAAAATTGTTCTATCATACAAGAACATCAAAGTTCTGAGCTGTCTAGCACGGTATCAATTCATGCTTCATTGAATGAAGCAAATAGTAGTACTCCAACTCAATTTACTCCCAATATACCTCACAATACGCAATACCCAATATGTATAACCCCTTCCACATCAACCACCATTGCTGTGTGTAATGAGCACAAATTAAAAGTCACAGCCTAGTTAAACGTAGATTAACTAATCGTATTAGATTAAATCCCAATGAATGTACCCCTCGTAAACGAATTTTACGCTCTTCAATTCACATTTTAAAGAATAAATTACGTCTCTTGCAATCAAGGTATAAAAAGTTAAAGACTAGATTTGACCTTCATGCACCAAAACAAAGGTGTTCTTGAAAAAATATAACATTTTGAGTACATATGGGAAATTATTAGTAGATTCACAATTACGTTTGACTGGTAATTCATTAAAAGGTCGCCGTTACACAGACTCAGAAAAAGTTTTTGCTTTATCATTATATAAGTTAAGCCCTAAGTGCTATAGATTTTTTACGAAAACATTTAGCATTACCATGTAAATCCCGAATTAATTCTCTACTCAGCAATATTCCTTTGAGGCCTGGTATTAATGACTTTATATTTCAACATTTGGCAGATGCTGCCTTGGATAAACCCGCAATAGACAGGCAATGCACATTAATGTTTGATGAAATGTCCATTAAAAAACACTTAAATTTTAATTTCTTTACTGGGGTCATTGAAGGTTTTGAAGATATAGGTTCTGGCAAACGCACAAACAATGTGGCTGATAAAGCTTTAGTTTTTATGTTACAGGGTTTGTTTTCTCCTTGGAAAATTCCAATTGCATTTTATTTTGCTCGAGATGGGGTTAAAACATTTGTTTTAAAAAATATTATTAAAGAAATAGTATTAGCAGTTTTTAAATCTGGATTCATAGTAAGAGCTACAATCAGTGACCAAGGTTCTGCCAATGTTGCTGCTATTAAGTCATTAATATCAGATTCTAATGCTGAACTCCCTCACGTGGTAACAAATATACCAATGACATCTGTTATAAAATCGGCCCAAACCAACTGTACCATATCTATGATGTACCTCATTTATTGAAATGTTTTCGCAATAATTTTCAGAAAAAACCTACTCATTGGCAACCAAAGGGCAAAGTGGGAGTATATTGAGAGACTTTATAAAGTGGATGGTTTTGGTGGCAGAGCAAGAAGCACCAAACTTACTGAGAAGCACATAAATCCAACTTCATATGACAAAATGAAGGTAAATAAATATACATTGTTCTATCACAGTTCTGTTTACAAGTCTTGACTGATTGATAAAAGATTGAAATCCTCCCCTTATTTAAGCATGATTATTGTACTTTGATAATTGCTCCTAATATACTTTTCAATATTGACATTATTAAAAATTACCCTTATACAAACTCTAATTGGCCTAACTGGCATCATATTAATTGTGCTGCTTCAAATAATAATGCATCAACTGTAGGCATAGGAGTTTGTCACCTACAAATTAATATTATAAAAAACCTCCTGGACTGGATTTATTTTGTCGACAGCTGCCATAACAGTTGATAACAGGTCAAATAATGCCATATGAATAGAACTGTGCTTATGAAAACCTTTTAGATCAGCACAGAATAATTTATGTTTTTCGAAATATGAGTAATGAGCACAGTTAGTCTGTAAATTACTTTCCCAATAACTTTTGAAAATTACGAATTTTTGCTATAACCATAAAAAACATTATAGACCTATAATTCTTCATATTACTTTTTTGGAATATAATATATTCATTATCCATAAATGTTATGTTGCTTTCAATAATATTAACAAAAATTCTTCATATTACTTTTTGTATAATAATATATTCATTATTCATAAATGTTATGTTGTTTTCAATAATATTAACAAAATAATAAATAAATTCATCTATGCATTGTCTGTGAGATTTGTATATGTGATTATTTTTATGTTCGTTATTGACTCTTGATACTTGTAGTATGAATTTGTTAATTATTTGCCATGCAGCTTTAAACTTATTTTGGAGTTATTTATGAAATTATTATTTTGGGCTTTTTGAGTTATCTTTATGATTTTTCTATAAAGTGTAGAGTATTTTTAAACAATCAGTCTATTTTTTCAATTCGGTTTAAATCTATATTCCCATAATGTCATGTCGTGTGCCAAATATGATACATCTACCTTATATCACCGTCTTATTTTACTTGAAATCCATCCTTGTTCTTTTAACCATGACATAATAAATAAAACTTTATGTATATTCATCATACAGAATCATGTAAAAAAATATATATTATTTATAGATTTAAAGAACACTTATAATGAGATGCATGCATTTATCACTTAAAGCAACAATATTAGTTAGTCTTTGTTACTCTTCGCGATAATATGTAACTTAAGGTTATAGCTTAAGGTCCATTTTTCATACATTTTGTTTAATACGACGAAATTTTAAAGGCCGAAATATCCATGCATATTAATTATTTTTACGTTTTTCTTTCAACTGCGAGAACTAATCACTAACTAGACGTGAATTTAAATTCTTTACTTGTCAATACTTGTTTAGTTACCCAGATTAAAGGTGAAACAAAATGTATGAAAAATGGACCTTAAGCTATAACCTTAAGTAAATTATTAAAAGTATCACTGTCTTTCACATTGTTCGACAATTTATTAGACAGCTGTGCACCAGGGTCGTAGCTTAGCGGGGGGTGAGTGGTGGTGGGCTACCTTAAAATACTAATGCAATACCTTAATAATCAACTATAACAAACTAAACATTTTCCATTTCTTATAACGAAGCCTAACAAACTAGATGCTTTTTTTAATTATATATTCCATATGTGGAATCCTCTAATGAATGAGTCCTCTAAATTGCTCAGTAACAATTTGACATCGTCGGAGAATTAATGGACTTCAGGATCTTTAGGTCATCAGCAAACATGAAAGGTGTGGAATGATGCAAGCAATTGATAATGTCATTTATGAACATATTAAAAATAACAGTCCCAAATGGGAGCCCTGTGGGCACCCCAGAAGCAATATGATGGAAATTGGAACTAAAACCATTAAGAACCACATGGTAAGTGCGACCAGTAAGATAAGATTGAAACCATTCATACATGTGCCAAGAGTACCCATACCCGGATAACTTCTGCAGCAAGAGTTCGTGAAAAACGTTGTCAAAAGCCTTACTGAAATTTGTATATATTACATCAGTTTGCATGTTATTGTCTAAGACTTCTGAAAGCAACTCAGTAAAAGAGACCAAATTAGTGCTTGTTGAGCGAAATTTAACAAAACCATGTTGGTGTTCAGTTAAAAATGGTTTGAAGTAAGCTTCCAGATATGGAAATACTACAAATTCAAACAATTTTGCCATAGTAAAAAATAGAAATCGGTCGATAGTTGGACATTAATGTGTTATTGCCCGACTTGTGTATCGGCACCACTCTAGCTACCTTCCATTTCTTTGGAAAAATTCCGGTTTTCAGTGATTTTTATAGATTTTACAAAGTGGACTAGTCAGATTTCTTGTTCATGCAACAATAAAATTTGGTGGAATATTGTCTGGGCCAGAACCTTTGCTTATATCAAGAGTCTTAAGTTTACGTGAAACTTCATTAAGTGTGATGTGCAACGACGTAAAACTACGAGTCCAAGTCCGAGGAGTAACTCGCACAGCTATCCATGAAATGATAAGAAAAATTCGGGTTAGCATCGACATTCGACTCCATTAGTATCTTTCTCGTACACTGATGCAAAGTGCGAAGCAAACATATTACATATTTCAACTTCTTTGGAACTAACTTGATTACCACCGGACATCGAAGCTGGGAGAAAGCAAGATCCTCTTCTTTTGGCCTTGATGAATGACCAAAAATGATTATAAAAATTTTAAATATTATCTTCTATACTTTCAAGATAATGTATTATAACATTTATTTAATAAGGATCTGCAACTCTCTCTGAGTAATTTAAATTCTATTCCATTTAACGGGTTCTTAAAAAATTTATAGCATAGCCGAAACATATTTATTCTCAACATACATATGAGGTTGCGATTAAACCCAACCGGATACTTATTACTTCTTAGTTTAAATTTAGGTACATAAAGTTGGATAGTCTCATGTAAAATACCGTAGAATTTAGTGAGCATATCATTGACGCCGTTGTGACCAAGTACCTTTTCCCAATCTACATTATCGAGATGTTTCCCAATAGCATCGTAATCGCCTTTCGTATTCTCGCATCGTATCTATGGGCGCAAATTTATATTTAGTGATTATATTATTATGAAAAAGTCTAGAATATTAAAGAATGATATTTAAATAAGTATTTACAACCGCAATTCTGTTATTTATTAAGTTTCAGAATAAATTAGAAACTGTATTGACTATTTGAGTGTTTGGAAAATAATGGATATTTATTTATATCATTATTTAATTGTTTATGTAATCTAAACGTCTAAAGTAAATTCAATTAGAATTGTTAATATTATCCTGATTTCTATATCATTGTTTTAATCTATAAGTAAAAATATTCACACCTTGTTAATAGCGGCATCTGTTAGAAAATAATGTAAAATAATAGTTTGCTTACTTAAAAAAGTTATTTGTGTAAAAGTAATATTATATCTAATTATGTAAAATTCATTATAATATTAATTTTGAATATTCAGCTATAACCTACGATTTATTGTACAGTAATTTTAATTATTTTTCTAAAAAGGAAGTTGCAGTTAAATTCACTATGACTCAATTGGATTATATAAAGCCTGGTCATTTTAAATTCACTTCACTTGTGTTCCAAGATCAAGAGAGAATAAACCAACCAATATTAAGTTTGTGTTTTCATTATAATGGACTCCGAACACGTGGATACTGGCTTATCTCCGACATATCCATAATCAGATTTCTTTATTTAATTTCGTTACCATATCAATCAATGAATCAATTCATTTATTTTGCAAATATGGGTACCTTAAGTATTAGGTGGTGTATTTTATAACATAGCGTCTTACCATATTTAGGCGAATGACGTGCAAAAATTACAATATAAAGTTAAGCTAAAATAACAATTTAATATTAATATAGTATATTAATATAGTATAGCATTAGGTAGGTATGATAATATAATATAATCTATCACAGTTGTTACAAATTGTTACACAAAATTATTCCTGTAAATATTCTCTTATATAATAATATGTCTTATCAATTAAAAAGGTTTTAATTTACGTTTAAATATATCTATGTTTTCTATGTTTACAATACAACTTGTAATTTATTATATTATATTCTTGGACCCATGCAGATACCGCTCTTATCTAATAGAGCTGTATTGTTAGGTGGCATTTTGTTCGTTTGCTATAATATTTGGTGTACATATTATGTGTAGGTTTCTTTTACAAATATTGAAATTTCATTGTATAAATAAACTAGTTAATGTAAGAATTTTTCCTTAAGTTCGCTTCCAGTTTTAAGTTGCAGTACACCTGGAGCCCTAAAAATCGTATGGCTTCTGCCTGTAAGTGATAATTTATAGAAAGCAATTTAGTTGCTGACCTATTCTTGAAAAAAAAAATAAGATAATGATTTCTTATATTTACGCGTTATTGAATTAAATATTGATCTATCGCGGGTTCGTATTTTATTTTCTCCCGACGTTTGAGCTGCAGCCTTCATGGTCACGGGGGATCATGACCATGAAGGCTGCAAAAACGTCGGAGAAAATAAAATACGAACACCGCGATAGAATCCAAAATAGTTTAATTTCAAAAATAAGATGTTTTACTTTAAATTAATTTATAAATGGTTTTCTGTAAGCCAATTCACAATGTCCTCTAATGCCTTATTTACTCTAGCCTCTAGTAATAACTGAGTTTTCTCAGAGAATAGTACCGTACTATCATCAGGAAATAAAATTATATCATCATTACTGATCCTTTTCCTTTCATGTTTCCAATAAATCGTATTCTGTGATTAAATTAACCACTTTCCCAACTTGAAATTGGCATAATGTACAACAATTGTCATAAAAAAACCTTAATATAATATGTTAAATTGCCGTATTCTTGTGAAAGTATTGGCCAGAATATCAATTTCTTTGGGCCATTTAATTAAATATCTTTAAGCTCATAACAGATTAAATAATCATACCATGATTAAAATCGTTCATTTATTAATTTACTAATATATTATTTATATTATTAACATTTCAGGTCAAATTTGCAGCCCAAGTTTTAGCCGGCAAGTGGCTACATCACTAGAAATCCAGATGAAGTCTCTGCTATCTCTCCAGGATCATGATTACATAAGTTTAAATGAAGACATTGGAAATGGTTTCACAGCAGAAATTCTTCTTTTTATAAATAATTTGTTTGATAGTTTAAATGGTTTTGGTCATTATGGGAATAAGTTAAAACATGCTCTTTCATATAATTCGAGCAC